>NC_025864.1:8475-140722 GCF_000755165.1 Leishmania panamensis | reverse complement strand
CCCCCCCCCCCCCACACACACACACACACGCACGCAATCGTGTCCCGTGGCGATCGGAGAGTACAACAAAGGTGCTTCAGTTCTTAAGTGGAGGACAGAAGGAGGGGAGCGGGGGGCAAAGAGAAGGGCCAAGTTGGCGGTTTCTTCCGCACTCCACAACAAACAAGAACAAGGGATGGCAAGACCCTCTGCAATAGCCTATCGAAATGAAGGCGAAGGGATAAAGAGCACCCTAAAGCTTCGGCTCACCTCCCCACTGATAAGTATGTCAAATGGCGGGGCGGGGGGAGGGGGCAGCAAGGCTCAAGCAGAAGGCCACTCCTCTCTCTTGAAGGCGATATCGTTTTCCCTCCCTTTTTACACCCCGCTGTTGCAGTGGAGTGAGACACAGAGGCAACCTCTCAACTGCTTTCACTTGTACCCTACCAGAGAGAGAGAGAGCGAGCGAGAGACCACAGCGGTGGATAACATGAACGAGTAGAAGTCGGTGAAGTGCAGAACCCCATAGACATGGTTGTGTGCGTTCGTGTGTCGGCGAGTGAGTCAATGCGATGATGCGCGGTGGTGTGTTCGAGGCAAAAGAGGGGGAAAAGGATGTGGGTGAAATAGAGAGGAGGAGGAGGGGGTAGAAGAGTGCGCATACACGATTGTTTTGATGCGGAGGACAAACCGCACGGAGTACCCCTCTTCAAAGCCCCGTCATCGAGAGAAAGGATTGTCGATTGCTGCTGCACGCGCACACGGTGAAGTAAGGGAAGGGAGAGAGAGAGAACCTGAGCGGTTTAACAGCTGAAGGGCCTATGTTCCCGCTTTACACGGGTGGTGAGACGGGAAGAGAGAACAACGAGTCAGCGAGCTCCAGGTTGGAGTATGGCCCAGCGCGGCTGTCCGAAGACGGCGCTGATGAAAGGATAAGATCGGTTTATGTGAATTCGCTCACTTTCCGCGTCTCTTGTTTACAGCTCGTTAGGAATAGGGCGTGAGGGTGCAAATGCATTCTGCGTATGTGCGCAGACGTGTCTGAATACCGTCGCTCTCTCACCCTTTACGCCGGTCTTCTGCCTGTTCCCCCCCCCCCCACGACTTACGTGATGGAAAGAAGGCAAAGCCTACGTGGGAAAAGGGGGAGAAAGAGAAAGGGCAAGGGCTGTGAGTGTCGCTGCGTACGGCTCACGCACCCATCCCTCTTGTTATCGTTCCTCCAGACTGACTGGCTGACACACACACACACACATGCAGGCCTATCGAAGAGATGTTCGACATGGGGGGGGGGGGGGGGGACACGGGTGAGAGATGCAAAGGCAAACGCAGCACCGTTCCACAGCGAAAATGTGCAACCTCTTGCGAGCAGACGCCTCGCTGCGCACATATATAATGCAGGTAAGGAGCGCGTCACACCACACGTGAATTGCAGCCCATCTGGAAGAGCAACGCTAACAAAACCAACTCCCAGAAGAAGATAGAAACTTCAAGTACACGCCACTCGGTCAGATAATATGTACAACGCAAACAACCAAACCGACACAAATTCGGTATGCTGTGTCGCATACACGGCACCCCCGTAGAGAGGCGCTCCGATCTTTTGTGTCTCAGCGTGTCCACCCCCTGCCATACAACATCAGTCACGCTCCGCTCTAGCGCCGGCCAGTCACAGAGTCGCCGACATCAGCAGCGATGCACCGCTCTGACCTCCCCGCGCCGTAGGCACTTGGCCCTGCCACCGCCAGACATGGTTCGGCATCGGCAGGGATAGGGGAGCTGCCTGGCCGCACCACACAGAGTGGGCACTGGAAACCGATACCACGCACTGAGGTGTGCCCTCCCACCGTCATCAGGGGGGGGGGGGTGTTACAACACAGAAAGGGCATCCACGTGCTCGAGAGCCTACAGCATGACCGCCACGAGCGAGACTTTTCACTCGAGTGCGAAGGTCGTGAAGTATGGCGGGGATGAGCTGAAGAACGGGTGCTTCAGCGCCTGTGCCGCGGTGGGGCGCAGTGTGGGGTCCGTCTGAAGGAGACGTTTCAGCAAATCAAAGAGCAAAAAGCGCTGCTTCATCATGTCAGACCGCACCGACGGCAGCGGCGTCGCATCGGGGGGAATCGCCGAGGACTCGTTAGCCGACACGTACGGCTGCAGTCCGTTGCTCATGCGGCGCTCCTCGAGCGTTAAAGGGCAATGTCGCACCAGCTCCTGCAGGGTTTGGTAGGTGAAATAGCGGTTGTACGGCAACAGTTCACCGCCACTGATCTGCAGGTAGTTCTCCCGCGTGCGCAACACAAACGATCGAGGCTGCCGCAGCACAGTATCGGCGCTGCCATCGCCAACTGTCGCTGCTGCGGTGTAAAACAAGCCGGCGTTATCGCCGCTCTCTACCATGGAGTCGGGCAGCAGATCAACCATCTCCTCAATGAGCGAAAGCTGGTGGTGATCGTTGCAGCCGGGAAGCAGCGGCATGCCCAGCAGCAGCTCCGCAAGCAAGCAGCCAGTTGACCATACGTCGATGGCAGAGTTGTACGACGCCCCTACAATGACCTCGGGCGCACGATAGTAGCGGGACTGGATGTACTGGTAAAACGGGCCACCGTCGTAGCAGCTGGAGCTGAAATCGATGAGCCGAACATGCAGGTGCGAGGTGGCCGATGCCGCTGGCACCGCTGGCGCTTCCTCTACGGGCGCAGCAGGCGCCTGCATCGTGAATCGGCTGTGGGTGCTGAAACTACCACTGCCGAGGCTTTGCAAGAGCGTGCCGCTGGAGAGCATCCCGCACGACTGATTGAGCGCCTGAAGGCGGCGCGGCTCGGGAGTCGGCAGGTCCGTGTGCTCCACGATGGTAGCGTGGCTGGTCGAGAAGGAGCGGAGGTGGCAAAAGCCGTGACCTTTGTCCTTTGCAACCGCCGCTTCGGAGAAAGAGGCGTCCAGGAGGACGTTCGAGCTTTGGCGCTTTCCGTTCAGGCCGAGACGCTGACGAGCAACCGCGCCAGGACCCACTCGCAGTGTGATGTAAGAGCGCTCTGCCGGCGTCGAAGACGACGGCATCATAGACTCGGTGCGCTGCTGGTGCCACGGCGGTTCTTCATTCGGCGACGTATCGCGCTGAGAGCCATGCACCACTCTGGCAGACGTCGTCTGCGGTGGAACGCTATGCAGGGTCTTGGTCGTGACTGGGATGGTGCTGGAGTTGCTGTTGCTCGCAGTCCCAGCAGGGGCTTTCGTAGTTGGCACGGCAACTGTTCTGGGCAAGGGTTCATCCTTCACACGCAGTGTGGTTCTGCAAAAGTCAAGCGCCAGGAGCACATTTTCTGGCTTGATGTCAGCATGAATGATGTGGCACTCCTCGTGCACGAGCGAGAGAGCGGAGAAAAGTTGTGCACCGATAGCGCGGATTTGGTACATGGGGAGCCCTTGATGGTCATTCGCGGCGATGTACTCGTAGAGGTTTGCGCCGTACCTCTCCATCACAATGCAGTGATGACCATAACAGATGCCGTCGGCGAGCACCTTTGCAATGTTGGCGCAGCGCAGGTCCTCTGGCGGTGGTGAATTGGCGCCATTGTAATCACCTGCCGCAGTTGCTGATGTCGGTGTGGCTGACTCACTGGCTCCCTCTGCTGCGCGCGCTGAGGGTGGCGCAGTCTGCGCGCCGATGAGCACAAGCATCTCCGCCTCCAGAACGGATTGCTGCTCCAGCAGCGGCACGCTTTTAACCACCTTCACGGCGACAAGCGGTCGATGTGTCGGCACGGCGTCGACGCTGCTGAAGGGGAGGTAGGCGTGGGAGCAGTTCCAGTACTCGTAGTCCTCGCCCTCAATCTCGTTTGGATGAACAAAATGGCCGTCGCAGATGCGCAAGTCCTTGCAGAGGAATACTTGACCAAAGCTGCCGCAGCCAAGTAAGCCCACCACCTCCAACCAACCCATCAGGTGCATGCCAACATACACAACCAAGTCCATAGAGTCGTTGTCCACCTCCCGTTCTACCCCATCGACGCAGTGAACGTGACGCACGAGGCGCTCCGCCTCCGTGAGGGCGCGGTAGTACCGATGAGGCGGGCCTCCGTTCCTTTCATATGTCGCAGAAACGTCGGCAGCAGCAGTAGGACTGTTGTTGAGAGTCACGTAGCTCTTCATTACAGCAGCAGCAGCGTCGGCAGTGGGGTCTATGCACATCTCGGTCTGCTTGGGGAGCTGCGTCAGCTGCTTCTGCTCGTCCTGGGTACAGTTGACGGGCACACTCGAGACGTTGGCTCGCTTTCCCGTTGAGGACAAACAGGGAGACTGCAATATAGAGTCCGATGACGGGACGTGAGTGCTGCTGTTGTTCGTCCTGTTCGACTCTCGGGCGGGGGACACTGCGCTCGCCGTAGTGACCGCGGAAGCAAGAGTCATGGACGAAGCGGTTTCGGCGATCGCCATGAAGCCTGCCATCTGCATCTGGCTTGCTCTCGCTTCTCCTTCGCATGTTTGGACGTCGGCTACCCTCGCCGGCGACGGCGCACCAGCCGTGCTCAACGCATCTTCTGGAAAGGTATACTGGTGCAGGTACTCATCCATCGAAGATTCCGCCGTGGGTAGCACATTCACTGCGGCTGCCGTTAGCGTTGACAAGCTGGTGGAGGTGCTCCCTCTCCCACGACCCACGACTTCCTCTCTCTCCGTCCGCGTGTGCCGAGACTGTGCCTCACAGATGGAGCGCAGAGTACTTTGCAAGAACAGCGTCAACTGCAGCAGCGGACGGGACTCGGTGCGGCGCAGCAGCGACAAATCCAAAGTGCCTCGCTGCATGCGCGCAGTGGAGGAAGACGTCATGTTTGGGCCACTGCTTTTACCGCTCGAAGCCACGATCAAGTCTGCCACTGCAGAAATGCTCAGCATCGCCATGCGCGGCGACGACGGTACCGTGTGTGAGTTTGATGTACTGCCGAGGAATTGGTGTGGCAGCGTCTGCCTGTTCGGGTGACTGAGACTGATGCGCTTGCCAAAGCTGTAGTAACCCGCCGAGCGGCCCAAAGTGCCGGAGTAGGACATCGATGGAGAGACGTCGCCCTGGCTGGCCGACTCGAAGCCAACGACGGCTGCTACCGGAGTGGTGGCAGCAACTTGCGGTGCTTGCGGGGCGGAGTGCGCCGACGGGGAGGGGTGCAGTGGCGGCATCACTGTCTCGGTCAGATTTCGTGAGATCAGTGTCTGCAGAGTCTTCGGGAAGGCCGCAGCGACGCTGTTGGCGGGAAGCCGTGCGCACAGTAGACGCTCGTAGGCTGTGCACACCATCTCCAGCTTATGGGTATTGCCACCGTCAGCGGCGACACTTGAGCAACCGACCGTACCGGATGACGAGTCCGCAGCAACAGCACGTTGCGTGAGGCCCCTACTTGCACCGCTGGTGCAGTGGATCGAGTTGCCACGCGCACCTGAGGCCGTTTGATGCGTACAGCCCACACCAGAGAACAGTGATGTCGCACAATGACCAACGTCGTCAGCGCCAGACTGGGGAATGGCCGCCACGGGAGAGTACGGCGTCGCTACCGTGGTTAGGGTGCTGCCCCTGCTGGTGGCCTGGAGTTCGTTATGGTTAAGCAGAGGATACTCACTACATTGCTGCTGCCGCGATCCTGACGTGAGGGACGCGCGAGTGGGGTAGCTGCTGTGCTCAGAGAATGGCGCAGCTGATTGGCGTGCCGGACCCACACCCCCTACCGCGCTTCCTAGCAACGCCTCTGCGTTTCCGTGCTCTCCAAGCGATGTTTTGCGCAGCGAGAATGTGGAGCTCGGCTTGCCCAGGCTCGGAAACTTCCATGTCTGGAAGGGTACTCCGGTGCCGCTGATACTCAGGCCAGCTATCATTGTCTCTGCCGAGCCACTACCAATTTGGTGAATCGACTTACCACCACCAGTGCCACCTGCGTGCCAGGCGCCTATCGAGGATGCGGCTGCTGAGAGCGCCGGTGCGCTTGGTGAAGTGGACAGTTGACTGGGTGCGCGAGGCGAACCCGAAGGGAAGCTGATCGTCGTACCGGCACCGCTACCTCTGCTGGCGACACCACGAGTGTACACGTAAAGGGACGGCGTGTCCAAACTGTAGTGATCCTCATGCATGGTGTGCGCCCCATTCGCGAAGGATGTCAGCGGCGGTGGTCTCTGCACATTCAGTCCGTCATGCAGCAGGGCGTCGTCGTCCTCGTCGTCCTCGCAGATGGGGCACATGTTGCGCTGGAGTGCCTGCTTTACTTCCGGAGGGACAATATGCTGAAAGTCGTGGTTGTAGACGCTGACGTCGCGCGTCTGGCGCGGTGAAGTCCGCCGGGCCATCTCCATGGTGGCGGCAGCGGCGGTCGATGTTGGAATGACCTCGAGCAGTGTTGCTGCCGCCTCTGAGGGATACGGTGTGCGATGGTCCTTTGTGTCATGCGCCTGTCGCCGTGTGGCGGACAGAGGTCCACCCAGGGGAGGAAGTGATGAGCTGTGCTGCGAGTCCGATGCCGCTTTGGCAACTACGGCATCGCTAGCAAGACAAGTGGCTGAGGTTTGTGCAGACAGACGTAAAAAATCGCCAGCGCTCAGCTGCCCGTTGCGCAGTTCCAACTCAGAGAACGAGTTCAGCGGAGAGGGAGAGTTCGCAGCGCTAGCGTACGGTCGCGTATGCGTTACCTGCAGCAGTGACGTGTGCTGGTCGCTGCCGTTACAGCTGACCCCTAGAGGAATTGAATTACCACATTCAACCACCTTGCCGCCATGGGCACTGACATCGGTATGCACTAGATGATGAGGCGTTGGCTGCAGCGGGGGCGGCGCGACAGAGTCACAAGCGGAGGTGGTAGTGGACGGAGTACCAGCGAGAGACGGAGCATTGCACACGGCCTCGACGTGAGCCGCTGTGTCGTACGCCATGTGCTGAAGAATGGCAGCCGATGTATCCAGTGCGCTTGTTCGCGCAGATGACAGGCTAGGGCGGCGGTAGATTGAGCCGCCAAGTCCAATAAAGGGCGAGCAGGCAGGCGCTTGTGACGCTACCGGTGTGGCTGCCGAGGTCGTTTTGCTGAAGATCCCTGCTTGATCACGCATGCGGCAGGTCAGTGAATTTATGGGTAAGGCCGAGGTGGACCGCAGCGAGGAGGCTGTGCTGCCGCGTAGTGACGCGGTAGCGGTAAAGGATGTGTGCCGCGCACGGCAGCCTTCCAATCTCATTCGGGAGATGTCAGCAAGAGATATGTCGCGGCGGTTCACCACTGACTGAAGTAAGGCGCTGCTGCCGCCAGCGCTTTCGGAGGTGATGGAAGCCTCAAAAAACTCGCGCTGGAGGAACGTCGGGCTACATACAGCCGACACTGCAGTGAAGTCTAAGTCTGCCAAGCCCGGCGTTAGGTCATCGTCCATCATGGCTGCTCTGCTTGCTTGGAACGAGGAGGCAGCGAAGGGAGCGATTGATGCCTTTAGCGCTTTCCTGCACTTGACACAGTGCGCATCGGTGAGAGTGAAAGAGAGAGCCTTAGCCGACGACTCGGAGCTGTGATATGCATCCGTCAGGCGATCGCTAGTTGACATCAGGGGGTAGAGAAGAGAACGGGAGAGGAATGAATACAAATCCAAGAGCGAAAAATCGACGGTGGGGAAGTGTAGGGAGCGCAATTACGCAATGAAGAACACGCAAGCAAAACTAAAACGGTAAAACAAAAATAATGCGAGAATGCGTGAGGCGGCAGTGGTGAGGGAGGTGGCGTGAAGGACCGCGACGGGGAAGGGGAGTGGCGTCCTGGTGATGTCAGAGTAGTCACCCTGTGGCCTAATCCCTTTCTTCCGGCCACTTGCCGTGGCCACACATTCAATTGAAAAATATATATATATATATGTACACTGCGCTATTGCGCTTCCGGAGAGGAAAAGGAAAAGAAAAAAACAGAGACAAGAGCAGCGAGAGGGGAGGGCCTTCACTTCCGCTCCTGCACACAGACGCGTACGCCCACTTGCTCACCAGCACCACAGAGTCCAAGCGCCCCACTCGGAGAGGAAGCGAAAAGGGGAGAAAATGAAACCAAGCAAGAAGATAAACTCCACAAGAAGCACGCACGCATACACATGAACAGAAAAGGGCACAAACAGCCGCAGTGCAGCGAAGCAAAATTAAGCACGTAAACGAAAAGGAGGAAAAATCGTCGTCAGCCCCGCAGTTCGAGAGTCCAGAGAGGGGATGTATGCGAGTGTGGGCGGCTACAGTGTTTCGTCCTCCTACTTCAATCCAAACAACAACCGCAACAGCAGCAATGAGAAGCAAGAAGATGGAGAGAGAGAGAGAGGGGGGTGGGTGGGGGAGAGACCGAGCGAACAAAGCGCCTACCTCGCAAGCAGCAAAGGGAGAAGCACAATACATCAACGAGAAGGCAGAGGAGGTCGCCAATCAGGACAGCAAAAAAAAAATAATAACGATTTGTGCGTAATATGTAGATGTATAGCAATACCGTTCTACTGCTGCTGCTGCTGCGGCGGCTTTTCCTGTTTGTGTGTATGGGCGTGTGAGCGTGTTGGGGTGCGTGTTTGCTCTGCCGTTTCGTTGTCTTCGCTGCTTTGCACCTCACCCCTCTGCGGAAGGAAGAGGAAGATGCGTGCGCACAGGAGACGGAGGAGGAGGGGCAACACGGCCGTTAGCGTGCTGTGGCGTGGAGGTGAGTGAGTGGAAGAAAGACAAGTCCAAGATGCAACTGAAAAGAGAAAACAAATCAGCCGCCGACGCACACCCACCCACCCAGAGACACACACCAGCGTAAAAACACAGAGGGAGGAAGAGAGAGGTGGGGGAGGGGGAGGGGGCAGCAACAGCAACGAGAACGAATATATATATGTGTGTATATATATAATGGTAAGGCAGAAACCCTCAAGTCGAAAAAGACAACCCAACGCTGATGCAATGGAGGCCTAAGAACAGAAGAAGAGAGGGGGAGAGGGGGGGAGGAGGAGGAGATCAACCAAATGAGACAATGAAAACGTTCCTGAAAAAAAAGGGAGAAGAGCGGAGTGAAGTGGATCCGCACAGAGGGTGGGCGTGTGTGGTGTGGGTGTGTGTATGGGCCCGAGGTATGCGTTACTTTTTTTCCGTTGTTGCGAGTGGTGTCTCCAGTACTGAGACGCCACTGACTTCCTCCAGGGCAATATGTGTACGGGAAGATTTCCGGAATAGGCGCGCCTGTGTACGCGTGTCCCCTTCGTTGTGCTGTCTCTCTCTCGCTCTCTCGCTCTCGTTGGCCTCTGGCTTTCCAAAATGCAAAGTACAACTGCGGCAGCTATCCGTGTGTCAGGCCATCCACGACACAGCGTGCGCGCACGTCTGCAGGTTCCGAGATCTCCACTGCAAGCACTTCGCGGGCGTTATCACACCAGCTTGCCAGTTATACACAAAACGCTGGGAGAAAAGGCAAGAGATGCAGCAGAGTGGCGGGAAAAGCAACGCGCTCAGACAGAGGACGATAAGACGGGCTGCGCAGAAAGCGACGAGGAATGGGGCAGAGACGCGTGCGCAGGGTGCCGTTCGCTGCTCTTCAGTCGAGGTTGCTGAGAGGAAGGGGACGGGGGGGGGGGGGGCGGTGAACAGGAAGAGAGAGAGAGAGAAGGCTGTCCCGATTTCGTGTACGTGTGTAGTGGGTTGCAGGGAGGTGACGCGTCCATCGAAGATGAAAGGATGGCAATCAAAAGACGCCAGAGAGGGGAAGAGGGGCGGATTAGTAAAGTGGTGGGCTACAATAGACACCCGTGAGGAAGAGAAAGTGCGCGTTACTGCTCTGCTGGCCAACAGCTGGCCCGCAACGCCGTGCGATGACTTCCTGCGAGTTTGCGGTAGACACGGATGCCTGTGAAGTGCCAAAAGGCCAAGTACCAGCAGCTCAGGTCAGACACGCAGAGGCAGCACAAATAAAAAGCAAGTGAGCACAACGCCAAAAGGGGGGCGGTGTTCAACACCTCCCCAACCCCAATGCTCACTTCCGCTGGGTTGGCAAAGGAGGAGGCCCGGTTTCCCCCTCAGTGCCATCTCGCTTGGCAAAGCATGCTCGCGACCCACAACGATGAGGTGGTGAGGGGCGGAGCACTGTAGCGCCCCGCCCCCTTTCCGACTCCCTTTTTCGAGGTATAAAAAAGCTTTGCCACAGTGCAAGACTACAGGAGTAAACAGACGCATCGAAGCCGAAGAACGAAAGAAAAACGCGACACGCACCATGCGCGGGCACACCAGCACACAACACACGGAGGAGCAGAACCAAACCAAACGAGAACGCACTTCTCTGTCTGTGCCGGAAGGGGGGGAGGTGGAGAGCTAAATGTTAGAGAAATCGCGCAACAACACACCACGCCGCACCAGTTCCACACCCAAACACTATCACAAAGCAGCAGCAAGGGGATCAGCGACGTTGCTCCCTTCAGCCTTACCATCCAGACAACATACCCACCAAACGGGCACCTTTTCACGCGCCAGCAGCAACTGCATCGGCAGCGGTGACGGCCTCCATGGTCGTTGCACCCTTGGCGTTCTCGCGCTGCTTCACAATGTTCTTGATGTAGTACTCGCCTGCCCTGTAGGAGCTGCGCACCATTGGGCCTGAAGCACAGTAGAGGAAGCCCATGCTCATCGCCTCCTTCTCCCACATCTCGAACTCCTTCGGGTGGGCATAGCGAGACACCTTCAGGCGGGTGCGTGAGGGCTGTAGGTACTGGCCAAGGGTTACTGCTGACACACCAGCCGTGCGCAGATCACGCAGCGTCTGCCGCACCTCTTCCTCTTCCTCGCCGAGGCCGAGCATGATGCTGCTCTTCGTGAGCATCTTACCATTCGTCCATTTCGTGACGTGCTCCAGTGTTTGCAGTGACTGCTTGTACGTGGCGCGGTGGTCACGTACGCGCGGCGTAATGCGCTCTACGCACTCGATGTTGTGCGCATAGACGCTCAGTGGGGTAGCCGCTAACTGCTCTACCACCTTCAGGTCACCGTGGAAGTCCCCGACGAGGGCCTCCAGCATCAACTTCGGATTTTGCTCCTTAATGGTGCGGATGCAGCGGCTCACGTGCGAGGCGCCACCGTCAGGCAAGTCGTCGCGGTCAACCATCGTCATTACGATGTAGTCCACACCCATCTCGTGCACGGCAGCAGCGACCTTCTCTGGTTCGTCCGGATCCAGCGGAGGTGGGCGACGGCTTGTCAGCACAGAGCAAAATCGACACCCCCGAGTGCAGTGCGAGCCCATCACCATAATGGTGGCTGTCGCCGTGCCATTGTCCTCGCCGCCGCCCCAGCACTCCCCAATATTAGGGCACTTGGCCTCCTCGCACACGGTGGAAAGCTTCTTCTCGCGCATGCTGCGACGGATGCGGTTGAACCGAGGGCGGTGCGTCATACCCTTCGGCACATTCAGCTTCAACCACGGCGGGAGCGGCTCACTACCTCGCTTGATAGGACCAATGGACGCCGCCACCGGCGTGATACCCTCTGGCAGCTCCACAAAGCTCTCCAAGTCGCTCATGCCCGTCTTGTCCGACTGCAGTTTCTTGCGGAAACGCTCCAGAAAGATCTGCTTGTATTGCGGATCCTTCTTGTCCACATCTGACATGAGGTTGCTTGTCGCATTCGAGAAAGCAGTGGCATCAGCAGCGGCAACCGGCAAGACGCAGGTCGGTACAGCCGTGATGTCGAACAGAGCAGAACAGCGGCGCAGCATTGACCTTCCTGCTCTGCTGTTTTACCTCCTTTGATGTGTGTCGATTCGGGCTGTTGCGTTTGTTTGACGTATTTTGTTTTCCTATGAAAAATGATCAAGTGGAAAGGGGGAGAGCGAGCTGCTCAGAGAGCAGACAACTCGGCAAAGAGAGAAGAGGGGAGGGGGGGAAGGAGACAATCTGAGATGCGCCGCTGACGAGGGACGGGCCCGCTCATGTGTGCGTGTTTTGGGGGGGATTGTTTGGGTGTGTGCCGTTGTCCTACCTCTCTTCTTGTCTCTTCCTCCGCCTCCTCCCGTCACTCACTGTTTTCCTTCGTGTTTCGCTTGTTAGGGTCAACGGGAAACGATCAGAACAACAGCAATACTGAAGTTAGCGACTGAGCTGGCGATGGAAAGCAGCGACAAAAGAAAAGCGGCGGCGGGTGGTAGTGATGGTGTCAGCAGATGAATCGGATGTTCCGCCTCAGGCACGCATGTGTCATGGCGCACACGGACGTGGTTAGCGCGCACTTTAACTCAAGAGCGTCCCCGTAGCGTATGCACAAGAGCGAAACAGGAAGAAGAGCACAGAATGAGTGCCTCCGCTTCTGCAAAAGTGGTAAGACACCAACGCGCAAGTCAACTTCTACGAGGTGAGCGTGTGGCAGTGAATACCAACGGAGAGCAGGAACAGATGAGGGGAATCTAGAAGAAGAGGGAAAGTGTGTGTGGCGTGATGCAACACGCGAGAGAGGCGCCCCAATGGTGCTATGCGTCTCTCTTGTTTGAACCTGCAGCTCGTACCTTTGAAGGGTCAGAAGAGAAGAGAGAGAGGTGGCAACGATGCTGCAGTTGTGCTGCTACCGAATACCCTACTCGAGCGCACATCAGCACAGCAACAACAAAACGGCAACACCGCTTGCTGGGCGGAACACAGGTCAGACATGCTCATTCAATGAGGAGCGATGTCGGTGGAGGGAGGGGGGGGGGGGGAAGAGGCGAACGACAGGCGGGGAAAAGAGAACGAATGGGTGCGAGGGAGGGGGGACGCATGGAGAAGTGAAACTAAGAGGGCGAATAGCCAGGGAGGAGGATCATAAAATAGAGGTTAATACAGAAAGCGCGGGGATTCCTTTGGGGCCGCGTGGGTGCACTAGTGCCACCAGACAAGCCGGTATCCAGCAGCGAAGATATGTATGTGCGTATGCCTCTTCAGAATGACTGGCTTTTGCACCCTTTTGCAGGGAGTGAAGAGTTGGGGGGTGAACGACACCTTAGCCCGCATCCGCTGTACGCGCGACGCTAACAGAGCAAGCATATTCGTTGCTCGAAATCCTCTCCTGCCACACCACAGCACCTCTCCACACATCTGCTGAGATATCTTGGTCGCTCACAGATCCCAGCCGCCTTTTTCCTCGATTGGGCAGAGAGCAGAATCGCGCAAGGGTCCCTCGCTTTATCGTTCGTTGCTGTTTCTCTTCCCTCGCACTGCACGTTGGCTTTGCCTGGGGAGGCCGTGCGTTTTGTTTTCTTCTTCGCAGCTGATCTCGTCGTCAAGACGAAAGAGGCAGACGTACAACAAAGTTGGAAGGAAAGACACGAAGTACACACACGTACGCATACGTGTGTGTATGGGCAGAACTACGAGTGTAGGAGATTTAATGTACATACGCCTCTCCCGCACCACCACCACCACCACCCCCGCTTGGTTGGGCGCCGGTTGCACACATTGGAGCACATGAACGCTGAGGGGGCAAAATGCCACCACTACGTCGTCTTCTTTATTTCGGAGAGTGGGGGGGGGGGGGGGGAAACAAAACGGGATGGGTGAACGTGAGTCGAGGAAGAGAGGCGGCGGCGGCGTCCTTGACGACCATCAACGTCGGCTGTCAGTTAACACCTCCCTTTCTCCTTTCTCTTCACCTCCGCGTCTCCCTCTCCTGATTGCTTCTCCTGTGATGCTCAAGCGAAGTGACTCGCGTTGACGGTCCCGCCCCCACTGTAAAGTATGAAACGCTCCGCATGGCAGCCCCCTCGTCCCTGAGAGCCGTCGCCTCTGGCAGACAAAAATGCTGCTAAGGCACCTACACAGAGAAGACGCGGTGTGTGTGTGTGTGCGTGTGTGAACCAACCCAGCTCCAGCAGTGCGTCATCCACCGTGGGCGCGTCTGTCTGTTGCCCCATCACACCATCATGTCTCACGCTGGTGACGCCACACGAACAGACTTGACATCCTTGATACCCTGCTTTGCCAAGTTCGCGCGCAGCAGCGACTCCAGGGCAGCTTCGTCGCCTGTGTCCTTTATGAGCAGGTCGTTCTTGATCTCGTCCTTGGTCACTCGCCCGTTCGTGTGAACCACCTCCACTCGTCTGCAGGACGTGTTTTCGCAGCTGCCACGGCCGCCGCTCATATGCCAGATGTTACGCAGCACCAGCTCGAACATGTTGTCCAGTGGAATCTCAAAGGATACATCGGCGAAGAAGTCGGCGAAGCGAGCCTGCGTGATGTGCGTTGTTGGCTTACGGGCATCCCACTGGGCGGCGAAGGTGGTGCGTGCTGCATCCGCACTCACGGAGCCCGACTGCACTGCCGGCAGCTGCTCTACGTCAACCCACTCAACCAGCTTATCGAGACGGACAACGCCGTCAGTGCTCAGAGTGCGCAGGAGGCCATAGGCACTTTCAACAAGGTCGGCCCGGCGGCTGTTCATCTCTCCTCGAACAGCATCAACGATTGCTACGTACGGCGCCGTCTGACTGCCCTCGTGGTCAAAGTAGCGCAACAGCGCCACGCACTCAGCGGGGACGGCGGTGACACCGGCAGCGGCGAAACCCTCCAGCAGCTCCTCGGCATTGATGTAGCCGTTGGGGTCAGTGCACGCATCGGCCAACGCCTTGCGGAGGGAGCAGATTACGTTGCCCGGAAAGGCACTGACGACAGCACATGTCCCGGCAGTGCCATCCGGCGACTCCTGTGCCAGTTCTAGTTGCCGTCGAAGGCGTAACAGCACACCGGTGGACTGCGACGACGGTTTGCCGCCCAGCACTGGCGGCACGTACGCCTTCACCTCCTGCCGCCGCACATTGGGGTGGATGTAGGTGGTCTTGAAGGTACTCTGATGGGTACTCTGTAGGGTTTCCTGCCATGCGGGGTCTAGGTGGGGCTGGTGGGCCGGGTACGAGCTCTCCGTATGGTCCTCAATGGCCATGAAAGTCTCCTGAGAGAATTGTGTGCGATCGCACGGGGCGGCGCCGGACGCGGAGGCACTGAAGCCGGCCGGTGTCGCGACGTTCTGCACCATCTCACGGTACGTTGTGCTCCACGGCGTGCGCAGACTGGATGCGACAAGCGCCTTGCCGTCGTAGTACCCTGCGTCGAAGCGCTCCTCACTCCAGTTGCCCATTAGTATACTGGTGCCATAGCCGCCCGTCTTAAGATGCGTCCCCGGGAGGTAGCCGCGGTTCTTGGGCTGGTTCTGGGCCATGGACAGGCGCTCGCTGAACCGCTCCTTCTTGTGCTCTCCTCCTATCATTGCGAAGGCGGCGACACGTGTGATGTTTGACAGCGGGGGGAGGGAGGAGTGCGATGCACGTCTTGTGAGAGAGTGGGGGAGGTGGCAGGGGCAGTGGATGTGGAGACTCACCCCTTACGTCCTTGGTCACTTCTGTTAATTGGTGGGTGGGGTGGCGATGGAAGAAGGTGATGCTGAAGTGCAGGCAAGAGACGGCCGAAAAGACCGGTGGACGTAATGAGATGAGCAATGCGATTGTGCAATGGCAACTCTTCCTTGAAAGAGAGAGAGAGAGAGAGAGAGAGGAGCGCAGTGAACAAGTGAACGACTCAACTTGTCTCAGCAGTGTTTGTGTGTGGATCGAAACTCACCTGGTGTAATGCGCGCACTGCTCAGCACAGCAGAGGAAGACACGCTGGGTTGCAGAGTGTCGCGGACGTGGCCATCGACAGCCCACGCATGCAACACAGAAGAAACAGAGATGGGTGAGGTGAAACGCGAGGAGGGAGATGCACTGGAATCATATCAATCGCCTTTCGTCTCTCTTGGGTGGGGGGGGGGGGAAGAGAGAGGAGGAGAACGAGCGGGGTCGGGGGTGGGGCATTTGTCGCCCCTGCGTATCTGTGTCGCTTCCATCAGCTAGGCGTCATTTCTCTCGCCTTTTGCAGTCCTCTACTTGGCCGTGGCGGCGGCGACGGCTCTCGTATAAAAGCGCGCGTAGGTTCGGCTTGCATCTTGAGCCCCTGTGGGCCTACACACGCGACCCCCCCTCCACACACACATACACACGGCACAGTCACACCCTCCCCACCCCACCACCCTGCGGGCTCTCCCCGATACACACACACGGGCACAGAAGCGACAAGACGAGCACACAAGAAGGTGTGGGGAGGCGGTTCATGGGCACTCTAACGTTTACATCGAAACTGCACTTGCGCCACATGCAGAGAACATGGAGGGGTGGTCGACAACGGTGACAATCACGCCGAAGCAATTTTGGCACGGCCACTGGCCGCGGTAGCGACACCGCATGACCCACTCCGGTTGCAGTGCACTTGACATGGGCGGCGTGATGCTCTACGCGTACGGCCTTGCATTTGGCCGCTCCAACTCCTTGGCGGCCTCCTGCTTCACCTTCTCCTCAATCACTGCCCAGTCGATCTTCACCTTGCCGGACAGATCCTTGAACGGGGCAAGCGTCTCCTTCTGCGAGACCTCCTGCAAGTAGCGCTCCCGGCGGCCCAGCACCGTGTCCAGGTGCGTCTTGCGCTCCTTTGCAATCTCCAACGCCCGCTCCCACCTGAACAGACGCGTGCACATGTCGATGCAGCGATAGACGAGGCCGGCCTGCAGCAAGATGCGCTCCGCCTCGGCAGGGCGGTGCTGGAGCAGTGCAAGCTCCGCCTGTCGCGCCTCCGGAGTCGGGATGCCCTTGATGTAATGAATGTACCGCACCTTGGCCAAGTCGCTGAGAGCACCGTAGCCGATCTCGGCCACGTTCAGCTCGCCGGCTCGCAGCGCTAGCGCGGTCAGCACCGCCCACAGTAGTTGGTCCTTTAGGAACCGCGCAAGTCGGGTGGCGCCTTCCCAGTTGTTCTTCTGCGTGACAAGCTGGAAGATCATCACTGGGTACGGTGAGACAGGCAGCGTCAGCAGAGCGCCGTCGCCGCCGCGCCGCACCAGGACGCGGGTGTGATGGAAATGCGTGATGCGGTCGTTCCGCGTGAACTCGGCATGGCCGTCATCACGCACGGTCTTGGTGAGTGACAGCAAGTCGCGATCAGTGAAGATGGTGGAGGGGTAGTACCACGTTGCGAAGTGACCGTCGGCGATGGCGACGAGGGTCTCGTGGGCGTCGTGCCATGATACGCTGGTCGTCATCGTTGACAGCTTATGGAAGCCAAGCTTGGTGTGCACTGGGCCAAAATACAAGTCGTTGTTGCGGTCAATGAAAGCGATCTTGCGGTCGTGTAGGGAGCCCGACTGCGAGAGGTGAACCGACACGATGTCGAGATGGTGGGCTACGGAGGCGTCGTCGAAGAGTTTGCCACTGCTGACGTCGAAGAAGAGGATGTGACTGGCGTCGGCCGGGTCACGCATCGCAACCGTGTCCGGGGACAGCGAGAGCAGGTTTATCGTCATTATATCCGGCTTCAGAGCGACCTGCAGACGCAGCACGCTGATCTGGCGGCCCTCGTACGAGAACACTTGCAGCCCTTGACTGCAGTCGGCCAGCAGGAACTGGCGTAGTCCCAGAATGATCGAGATGACGGGGTCGCGCAAGTCAAACTGCACAGGTGCGTTCAAGCGGTCCATGGAGTAGCAGCAGCACTGTGTCGTTGTGCACACGACCAGGTAGCCGCAGCCCAGCTCTACCTTGATGACCTTGTCTGCTAACTCAATCTCCTGCACTGTGTCCTTGACCACATCCTGCACGGTAAGCCGTCGGCTATCGAGAAGGGTGACGCTGTACGGGCCCCAGCTCACCTTGCGGTCAACAATCTGGGCAATGCTAAGCGCACCAGTGCCGTTGCCGAGAATCATCTGCGTGCCATCTGGCATCCAGTCTAGTGCCATTGCGCTGCCCTCGGTGGTGCGCTCGTACGAGTGGCTCCAGCCAGTCTTGTCACACACGCGCACGTTCATGAAGGAGCCGACAGCGAAGCTCTCGCCATCTGCGGCAAAGCGCACAGATGTGATGGGGTGCTCGCCAGCGGCAGAGACAAAGATGCTGCAGCCATGCGGGTCCCACACCTTATACACGCCGTCCTCGCCACCCGTCACGATCATGCCGCTCATGCGCGACCAGTCCGCGCACAGTACGACACCTTTGTGCGCCTTCCACTTGATCTGCTTCTTCATGGCGGGGTTCAGAGGCTTGATGACCACGTCGCTGCCGACGGCGTACAGAACGCAGTCGCCGCCCAGCTCGGTCGCCTCCTTGCCCCAGCACAGCGCGTTGATGCACCGGCCCACGTTGGCGAGAGTCGTGCGAGGGATCCCGGCCTGCGACCACACCTTCACGCACCCGTCCTCGCCGGCCGTAATGATGGAGGAGCCGTCAGCGGCGTAGACCGTAGCCGTAATGCTGCCGATGTGCGCCTCGATGGTCCGCTCGACTCGCCCGCTCGCCGTGTTCAGAAAGGAAAAACTGCCATCGGCGCACGCTACAAGGCAGTTGTCGCGCCCCTCACGCGTCTCCGCTGCCGCGCCACGGGCCAGACGCGCCCCACGCCCTGCCGTCGGAACCCATGTCAGGAAGGTTACACAGCTTTCGAACTCCTTCACCACCCCTAGAGCCTCCCCATTGGCGTTCCACCGACGAACAGTGAAGTCGTCGCTACCACTGATAATGTCGCCGTTTAGGGAAACAGCGACAGTTGTGCACGCCTCGCTGTGGCGCTCCTTCGCAGATGTGATGTTGAGCCGCATCTGGTCTCTCAAAAAAAAAAAAACGCGTGTCTATGCCGGTGTGTGCGTGTGTGTGGCCCAGAGAGGGGGTGGCTCTGAGCTGGCCTTCCGATACGAGGCCGTCACGTGGCGAGCGAGAAGGTGGTAGAGACACGGATAGATAGGGACGAGGGCGCTTCTTGTGAGGGCCCCTCCTGGGTTGTTCTTCTTTCGCTTGTGTTATACGTGCTGCCTTGTGACGGACGCGGTTTCTAGCTGAAGCTCCTCGTGAGGCGGTGGAGGAAGGCTGTGGGGTTACTCCCGGTTCGACTCCTGGACGTATGCGCTTCGTTTGCTTGTTTGTTTGTTTCCTCTTGTGAGAAACACCAATAGAAGGGGGATGAAGGCGATGTGACCGGGCAACGGGTCGAGAATCAACGGAGAGAGTAGCAGGCGTAACTGAATCGCTGGCGGGTGCATGAATGAACATGAGAAAAAGAGGAATAAGAAGCCACGAAAGGGGCTACGGTCGTCTTCACCGTTGCCCCACCGCTCTCCCACCCCAACCCACAAAGTGCCGCCATTACTGGCATCACTTCTTTCCACGACGCCACACCGGTAGCAGCCGCACCTGGTCCGGCGGCGACCGCCGTCATCCCAGCGGTTGTGCCCGCCCCGTTATACAATCGGCAAACGCTTGCAGCGACTCTGTTGATGTTGCTTGTTGAGTTGTATCCTCTTTCTTATTCTTTCTGGCCTTGTACGTCCTCGTCCCCCCTTGGGAGGATGCCTCCATCATCTCCCTGTCCACTGCTTACGTGCTCATGGATCCGTGTGGGGGTGGCGAGCCCTCCTCTCTACATCAGAAAATGAAAGCGCCCCCTCCCGCCACATCATGCAGTGTCCCCCGCCCCCCTTCCCCTCTTCATCACCACCCGCCCAACTCGTTTCCCTTCTCTACCGTCTTTGAGTGGCTTTGCCACACGCCGTCACACACACACACACACACACACACACATAGGCGGGCAGGCGGAGAACAAGGAAGGGGCGGCATGCACCCGCATGTACCAGCCCAACCACGGCGCGTGCACAGCCCCGCAGGATGCACAGAACTGCGAGAGCGACATCCAATGTAGGAGGAGAAAGGGAAGGAGGGGAGACTCCGCGAAGGGAGGGGGAAGGGGACACACACGCAACGATAATGTCAGCAGCGAGACAAGAGAGCAACGACAACAAAAACTGCGCTCGCTAGGGGGAAAACGAGGGCGAATTACGCTCCTCCAAACGCCCCTTCTGCGCTACAGCTCCTCCAGCGTATAGAGGAAGTTGCGGGTGTTGCCACCGCCACTGCCACCCTGCTCACACACGCCGCGCAACTGGTTGCCTTGAATGACTGCTAAAAACACGTAGATAATTTGCTCTCCATTGACGGCGTCTAGCACGACGCCCCATTCCATCGGGTACTCACGCTCACCTGGTGGCTTGATGTCGCCCTCGATACGCGCCTCTTGTGCACCGAAGCGACTCGAGTCTCGCAGCAGTTGAAGGTGACCCTCGATGGTACCCTTGGCAAAGTCCGCCTCCAGATAGAGGCTCCAGCGAGGATTCTCATCGAACGGGGTTGCGTCACCGGTGCCGTCGTTGCTGACGCGAATCACACGCATCATGTTCTGAGCAGCGGCAGCGGCAGCGGCGTTATCTGCCCCGGCCTCCCCGGTGGTGCCACCAAGTCTGGCCTCCTGCGACGCGACGGGGCCGTTGTTTACTTTCTTATAGTCTACTACCTGGCGGAACACGTAGTCGAGCAACGCGCGCGGGTCACGGTTGCGCGGGCTGCGCAGCTTCTTCGTCACTCCCATCACCTCCGCCGCCTGCAATATGTAGTACTCCACGTCGTCCGCCTTGCATTTATTCGTGAGCTGGCTGAGTCGCACCCGCTCTGGCGCGAACTCCTCGTCCAGGTCGAAGAGATCCAGGCCTGGAGCAGGTGGGTCGCGGTGAATCGCCTCGAAAACCGCGGGCTTCACCGGTGGCAGTGGCGTCTGGAACTCTGGCGGGATTAGTGTCAGCGGCTCGACCTTCACTGACAGCTTTGAGTAAGTGTCCACTACATCCGGTATTTTGTCCGTGTCGATCTTGAATGAGTCTAGCTCGAACAGCTGCGTAAAATCACGGGGCAGCTCCTCGTGTTGCTCTACAGCCACGCGCAACCGTTCGGAAAGGGAGGCAGTGTCGGGTAGGTGATGATAGTCTGTAATATCCGGTTCGTCGGCGTCGATCTGGTTCAGCTTCAGCCTGTGGTTGAGGTAGTCAAAGAGGACAGAGGCGAGCGCGCTGTTCTCCTCTTTCTCAATCCAGGCGTCATCGAAGAGTTGCGCCGTTCCGATCAGCAGCAACCTCCCCTGCTTCTGACGGCCAAGGTGCTCGACCACCTTTGGGCACTCCCACGCCGCCGCGATCGGGCGGTTCAGCGGGTACGCCATGAAGCCGCTGCTGAGCAGCGGAATGGCAGGTCGCTGTACGTTGAAGGTGAGGCCGTACGGATACACAAAGACCAAACTGGTGGCCTCCTGCTCGGCCTCCTCGCCAGCCATGGCCACCGTGCCACCCGCAGGGGGACCCTGCGCGAGTAGCGTCGCATTTGTTGCCTGCCCACCACCGAGCGTACGGTTGAGCGTCGTAAGTGTAGAGCCGAGGCCCATGGTGGACGTGGTGCCCTTTGCCACCGCACTGCCCGCCCCGCCACCGAAGGCGCTGCGCGGCAATCCGCCCACAGCGCCGAACACGTTCTTCCCAGCAGCCTTGTTGATAGCGCGGTTCGTGATGCCATTGGTCACCCGTACCTCCTTAGGATGCAGGTAGCGGTGCAACACTGTGCGCACGACGCAATCCTCGTTGATGGTAATCCCTGTCCAGTCCTCGAGAGCCTTATTGAGGTAGGAGTACTGCCCCCCGTGGCCGTCGCCTAGGAGGATCATGACAGAACCACCGCCCTCCACGTACTGCCGAATTACCTTGATGTCCCCCTCGGAGAAGGGCGTCTGTGGCGCAGGGAAGAGGACGATGTCGTTGGCGCTCAAGCGGTCCAGCGTGATATCCTCCTTGTTCATGTCTACCGTGCCGCCTTGCCGCAGTTTTCGCGCGAGGTGCCGGTACCCCTTGTTTGGGTGATACTGCTCCTGGCGGCATGTGTTGAAGCACAGCTTCGTGTGCTGCGTCGGTGGTGGCGCGGCGGCAGCTTCGCTCTTCCCGTCGGCAGCCGCGTTCAGCCACATCTCGTTCACTTTACCGCGGTTGGCAGCGGTTATCTCAGTCATGGCAAGACTAAAGCAGGAAATATTTCGTTCTACGTATGGAAAGGATACTTGGAAAGAGGTGGGGGGGGGGGGGCGCTCTCTCCGCGAGGGAAAGCGAAGCCTCTCTTCTTCAAAACCACAACAACCACAATCGCGCCACTCAACAAAACCCCACGCCGGGAAAGCAGGATGGGGGGCGGAGGCTACAAAAGAGAGCGAGCGAGAGGCAGTGGAAACACTGGCGATGATCTGCACGCAGTAGCCTCGATGGGGTCTGTGTGGTTTCTGCTGCTAACGTGGAGGGTGGAGTGCAGCCCGCGCTCGCCAACTCGAGTATTTTTTTTTGGGGGGGGGGAAGGGGGGTGATGAGGTGAGTCTCGTTTCTTGAAATGGGAAACCGCCTTCACGATGAGTAGCGAAGGCAGCTGCCGAGAAACAAAGACACGCAGACACCTGCGGTTCAGCACGCCAGCGCACGTGCGGCATGTGCGCATGGGTAAGTGAAGCGGGGTGGTGGGCGATGGAGAAATCAGGAGAGAGGGAGCAGCAGAGGAAGAGAAAGAGAGGGTGAAGGAGTACGTGGGTGCGCGTCTGCTGTGAGCGATCCAGAAACAAAGAACGGACGAAATACACACCCACCCACACCCACACACACACACACTACACCGAAAGCAGCACCCTTTGCTTTTTTTATTCCTGATAATCCAGTCCGAATTGCATAGCGAATTCTAAGCGGGATGGTAGGAGGAAGGAGGCGAGACACGGAGATGCGGCAGCGAGTGCGCTGAGTGTCCATCGTTATTCGAGTTTCCCTAAATATGAGCGCAATATCCCCGACGCATCGTCACCATTAGTCTTTACGTACAACTACGCCACCGGTGGGAGAAGAGGGCGGGTGGGTGGAGAAGACACCGATGATCAGAAGGAAGACGAGGGAGAAGAGAGTGGGGGAGACGCCACGCACACGCCCTCGATGCTGGGAAACAAAGCGGAGCACACAAATAAAAGGCGCAGAGAGAACGCAAATGACGGCGTGCTGCCCTTTCCCGCTCGTCTCTCCACTTTCCCGATTCCCATCACCTATTTTTGCATCTTCAACCCCTCCTGTGGCACCTCATTCTCAACATGCAGACCCTGCCACACAACATCAACCACACTCCGCTCTAGCGCCGGCCAGCCACAGGCCCACCGCGTGCGGTGCGGCGCAGCTGTGCACACGCCCTTACAGCAATGCGCCGACTCAGCCACCCGAGCACCGCCGCTGCCTCAGACTCGGCCCACCCCTCGCCGCGCAGGCCGCCTCACAGCCGCTCCCATCATGCCGGTCTCCACGCCGTGCATCCCTCGGGGCGGCGCGGACTCCCCGCACCACTGGGACAGCGGGGGCCGCGTGAGGTCTGCTGGAGTCACGCCGACGCTCGGCCCACCACATGGACGCTACAAGCGCCTTCACGGTCGCAGGCCGCTCCGCTCTAGCGCCGGCCAGTCACAGAGTCGCCGACATCAGCAGCGATGCACCGCTCTGACCTCCCCGCGCCGTAGGCACTTGGCCCTGCCACCGCCAGACGTGGTTCGGCATCGGCAGGGATAGGGGAGCTGCCTGGCCGCACCACACAGAGTGGGCACTGGAAACCGATACCACGCACTGAGGTGTGCCCCTTGCCATCGTCATCAGGGGGGGGCGTTACAACAGAGAAACCTAACGATCAAAGAGAATTGTAGGCCTGACAAGTGGCCTCCACTGAGGACATCAGTCTTCCAGCAGCCACATCACGCAGGCACGCCGGGCACCAGCTACCACCAACATAAACATGCAGACGAGAAGTCAGAGACTCGCAAGTCGAGTAGACCTACACAACAGTGGCGAGGAATGAATCCAGCAGACAGAGATGCGGTAAGAACAAGAAAACGAATGAGGAGAAACGAAGAGAGCTTAGACATACCTATAAGCGCCCGGCGGAAAGGCAAGAGCTATCGCACCTGCACACTCTCGCGCGCGAGCTGCGTTCATTCTTTTCTTTGCCACACCACGACGACCACCGGCGTGAAAACATCCGCCCTTCCTAACTTCAACATACGGGCGGATATGCACACACACACACACACACACTCCCACAGCAGCTGGAAAAGTGGGCATCTCTAAAGATGCAAGACGAGAGACAGAGGGGGGGGGGGGGGCGAAGAAGAGCAACACCGACAGACGCATCCACAGGAACAGCCAACACGCAACCGCCCTACTTACATACGACCGCGGAGGTGAGGCAAACCAAAAGAAAGTGGGCTCCGCGCATAGCACATGTCGCAACACGGAAGCGGAATGGTGAGATCACCAAGCAGGCGCACGTGGCGTGTACTGGAAGAGGTGGAGTAGTTGCGGCACGCTGATGCATGCACAGATGTCGAGGTGAGTCAATCTGAAAAGCGCTCATCAGTCACTGCTTCCAACCAAGAGCCCGTGCTGTGTTGCACCCTCGTCAAGTTCGCGCCTGTCGTTCTTCTTTTCACTGCGTGAGTTGAGCTACGCTTTAATCAAGACTCCTGTGTTGTGCGCATCTGTGTATAATGTGAAGCTAACGACATCTGGGCGTTAGGGCGGGTGCACACATGAACGCCTCTTTCCTCCCTCTCTTATGCGCACACATGCACACACACTGGCGCGTGCACAGTCACTCTCCTCCTCCCACTCTTGCACAGATCCCCCCCTCACGCACGCTTGCTCTCCGTCATTTTTCATCCATTACTGAGGAAGAAAGCGATGAGAAGCAGAAAACAAGGCGGAGGTACGCACCTGAACGGCGGAACAGGGAGACGCGTTGCCGTATTAAAGCGAATAAATGTTGCACGTACATAACGAGAAGAAAAAAAAGGACGGAAGAGGGACGGGGAGGATGAAGGTGAGGGAGAGCCCAGAGGAGGTAAGTAGCGATGACGAGGTGAGCAGAGGCAGAAGGGTGGGGTGGGTGAACGCGCCCCGATGAACAACATCACCACCAACGGAAAGAACGAGAGAGGGAGAGCAAACACCATAAACACACACACACACACAAGAACAGAAAGAGGAGGCGTGGCCATCACAAACCCACAATCGAGAGCAGCAGAAAACGCTGAATAAGCAAAGGGAAAGAGGAGGTGACACACAAACATAATTCTTTCATGCCCTTGTGAAGTCCCGCCCTTAAGCCTTAAGGTGTACGTGCGAATGTGTGTGTGTGTGTGCGCGCGCTCACCCGTTCCACACTGACTACTGCATCTTCTCGGGGAGCTCGTGGGTCTTGGTGATCTCATGCTCTCCATTCGCCAGCTCGTAAAAGGTTACAAGACCGAAGATGATGAAGAGCACGCCACCAAGAACGTTCACTGTCTTCATGGACACGCGTTGTGCGATGAGGTTACCGCACAGAACAGCGCCGCCGGTGCAGATGGCGTGGCCGAGAATACCGCCGACGGTGACGCCGTACGGGCTCTTCGCGGCGGCCAACGCAATGGTGGCCAGCTGGCTACGGTCTCCCCATTCGGCAACGAAGGTTAGCGTGAACGCCTCTACCATGACAGGGTTCAGCAGCGTGCGCCAGCGACGAGCCGGCACGCTCATGTAGGTGGACGACGCCACGCTACCGGTCTCGGCCGGATCGTTCGGGTCGCGACGGCGCAAAGCCGCTGCAGCCTCCGACATCTCGTCCTCGCTCTCTTCGTCATTAGCCTTCCTTCGAATCAGCTCGTCGTAAAGAATCTTGCCGCCGAACACCATAAAGAGCACCACAGCCAACATCTGTGTCACCTGTACAGAGAGCAGGTTTGGCACCACTACGCCCATCAGTGCCG
The DNA here is from genome assembly GCF_000755165.1 of Leishmania panamensis. Classification (NCBI taxonomy): domain Eukaryota; phylum Euglenozoa; class Kinetoplastea; order Trypanosomatida; family Trypanosomatidae; genus Leishmania; species Leishmania panamensis. Next base: position 115,030 of record NC_025864.1, on the reverse strand, counting down.
ACAATACCGTCATTGCAGCGAGGGCACCGAGCGCGCCAATGTATACCGTCAGCTTTGGGTGACGCATCGCCATGAGACACGCGATGAAGAAGGTCTTGTCCCCAATCTCGCTCACAAGAATCATGGACAGCGACGACAGGAAGCCATCAAGCAGGCTCGTCGACTTGCGGGTGTCCATTTTCTGGCCTAAGGAGCGGCAAGCTGCGGGCAACGGGGACTCAATCTATGCGCTGAAGTGTACTGCGGTGTGTTGCTTTTCGAGCGCAGGATGCGAATGTGAATGCGGAAGTCGACTCTCTCCTTTTGTGTGTGTGTGTAGGGAGGGGGGGGGGCGTATTGCCTGTCTATGTGGCACGTGCAGAGACAAGAGAAAGGCTCAGCCAGACGTCGCGTCTGTGTATCGCTCTCTTCAAGCTCGGGTGCGTTGTGTGCTACGATAATGACTCCTGATTTTTTCGCTTGGAAGAACCGCAGAAGGGATGGAGATGAGGGAGAGGTGTCGTTTTGGCGATGACGCTGGGAGTCGATGCTGCTGTACTGGAGGCGCCCCGTGGTGTTGCTGTTCTGCTTCAATTGCTGCGCACGCATAGGGGTCTCATACAGGGGCAGAGCACACATGCACAAACAAATCAAGGCAAAGCGTTACACACACCAACATGTCCAGTGTACTTCAAGTGGCGTTTCCACCCAGATGCACGCGTTGTGGAAGAATGTGTGCCGGTGTGTAATGGTGTGTGTGTGTATAGAGGTAGAGAGAGAGAGAGAGCGAGCGAGACATGGCGAGCAGGTGAGGAAAAGAGAGTGGAAAGGTCATCACATGAGGGTGTAAGGCCGTGGGAAAAGGTAAGGATGGAAGGGGGCCACGCATGAGCGGCCATCTTCAGTTGTATGCACGAGTACGTAGGGCACATACACACACAAGCAGGTACGAGGAAAAGGAGAAGCACGCGGGTGCCACCATCCATGTACGCGGGCATAGGCGTAGCAGGGATGATGGGCAGCTGAGAAGCCGACGAGCAGCAGAGAATACATGCGTTTGCTTGTGCGCGCGCAAGCTCTCACCACCTTCCTCTTCCATTTCTCACGCAGCAAGGGTCACGGGGGATACGATGACAGCTTAAATGGATGCTACAGGCCAGCGCGTTCCTCGCCATTCCCACCATCGCAATTCCTCGCTGTAGATCGGTACGGTACATCTCCTCGGCGCTCTCCTGCTCCTTCTATGCCTTTTTCTTTTGGCTTTTTGCGTGTGTTTCGGCTGCCTCTTTGGATTTCGCTTTCTTTAGGCTCCTTCAACAAAACACAACGGTTGGTGAAAACCCAACTGGAAGAAGATCCGCAAGACACGCTTCATTGCCTCTGCTGCTGCGCTTTTTCCCCGGCTCCAGCCGCTTTCTTCTCCCTCTCCGCCCACACAACGCCTATCGCCCACAGCTCCCCATCACCACCACCACCAGTTGCGGGTAGAGTCAGAATACGGCAAGCACTTGCAAACATTAAGAGAGAGGCGCACGAATGGAACGAGGGGTGCAACCATACGTACAAAATATGACAACCTGCAAATACCGAGGCGTGTACAGTGGCGAGGGCTCACGGGGTTGCGCAGAGTCCGCCGATCCAAACCAGCGAGGGATACCAATCCACAGAGGGAGAGAGGAGAAACACGACAGAAGGTTCACCAGAACAGGCGAGTTTCCCTCTCTGGCAGTCACTCCTCACCATCTGCGCATACCTCGCGGCTTTCTCTAGGGGTCAAGAGAGACAGATCACGACACAGGAAGTCTCCTCCGTTCTCCCCCTCCACACGCCTCCCCTGCACAAGCCTGCACACGTCAATACCAACAAGAAGACGATTTACTTGGCAACATTAACAGCGAACGAGGGACGGCTCTGAAGGAAAAAAAAGAAAAAACGCCGTTCAGCGCCCTCGTTCCACCACGACCCAGTGAACCAACAGACGCGCACAACAACGGCAGCCCACCTGTGTCTCGGTGCGGTGCTACAGGCTAAATCCCGGACCGTCTAGGACCAACCGACAGCCGTCGGATCGGGCCATGCGCCTCGCGGGCTCCTCTCGTCCCTCCTCGCCCCCTTCCCGCATGCGTGCTGCGCGATCGGCGCCACAGACAGGCCTGCTCCGCGCACATGCACTGCGGGCTCGGTGGATGTGCACTTCTCGGCGCCTTGTCCGTCCATCACGCGGGCTCCGTAGACCTCGGGGTGCGGTGTTTGGACGCGATACGCCATGCCAGCTGCGGCCGATAGCACGCACGCACGCGGTGCTCGCGCCACCAGATCCCGGGGCCTGCCTCAGGGCGAAGTTGTTGCCTGGGGAATGGGGCTCGCCGTCTGCAGCTCCCGTCCCCGTCGATGCCACGGGGGGTGTCTGGAGGGCCTGCCCGCATGCGCCGCGACAGGCGCGATGTCGCGACTAGTCTGTGGCAGCAGGGGCACTCCGCCTTTCCCGGAATCCGCACCCCATCGACAGGCGTGGGTGTGTCGGGCCGAAGGGGCCCGTGTACACGCATGGACCCGCGTACAAAGAACCCGTCGCGTGTGGTTATTGACCATAGCAGGAAAGAGGAGCAAAAGAGGCGGTCGGCCGCCCTCTGCCCACTCTCGCCACTCAGTCCCTGCCGTGTCAGCGTTAGTCCCTCAAACCCCCATCCTCTGCGCACCGAGCCAAAAAAAAAAACCAAATCGCCCACTGTCATACGAAGGAGAGGAAGGAAAGAGAGAACGAGAGAGACTGGAAGAAACGTACACACGATAAGAGACGCCGGGGAAGAGAGAGAACGAGAGAGGCAACACACACACACACATTCCGCGATCTGCCCATTAGTCTTTGTCTGTTGCGGCACCTATGGCGGAAGCATAAGAGGGCTTCCTGATTTCCCGCGGCGCAACGTCTTCTGTAGCCTCTACAGCCACCGCTTCCACGTCCGATACATACTCCGGGGGTTTGCTCCCGCTTTGCCTTGACGCCTCCGCGCCAGCATCCGCTGTCTGGCTTCTGTTCGCGTTGTTTGCACAGCCAGCCGCCCTGCTGTGGATGCTGTTATTGTTGGCATGGTTGCCACACTGGTGGTGCTGATGGTTGGCGAAGCTGCGAGGGTTCTGGTAGACGGGGTTGCGGGGGTCAACGTGCAGCTCCTTGCAGGTAGAGCCAAATCGACACTTGCCCTTTATGTGGTTCAGGCACGCCTCGTAGGGGTAGTTGGCGAACGTGCAGTCGCCCTCGAAGTTGCAGAGGCCGTACACGCGCAGGCACGGGTGCAACCCGCCCGTGCCCTCGTTGTTGTTGCTCGGCTTGCTGTACTTGGCACCGCCACTTCGATCATAACGTGAGCCAGTGTAAGTGGGGGTCATTGTTCTCTCAATCTCGCCACGGCCGCTAGCGCCACCCGCGAGCCCGCCGGGGCCGGAACCCATCTCAGTGTGATGTATATTGCACACCGACGAACCTTCCCCGGCCCAGTGAGAGTGAGGCCCATTGCTGTCGACGCAGCCTCCCGCCAGCGGCGCACGGTTCGACAGTTGCGGTACCTCCACCGTATGCACACCCTTCAGCAGCTCTGCCAGACGGCGCAGCGAGATGTTGTCCACTATCACGTCCGTCAGCTCCTCCTTGGTTTGCTGCGAGTAAGCCTTGCTGTTTGACTTTCTGCAGTCGCTTAGGTAGCGAGTGAGGTCGGTGCGCTCGTAGGTGTAGCCGTCGCTGGCCACCACCGGGTCCTTCACCTCGGCGTAGCGGCGCACGATGTTCTCCACCTGCTGCAATGTCGCGCCTGCGCTCTGCAAGCGGCGATAGGCAGCGTCGCGTTCGTCGATGATTTTGTTGTAAATCTCTCGATTTCTCTCCAGTACCTCGCGCAGCGACATGGCGAGTTCCGACGAGCGGTGCATATCTCTGCTCTGATCGTCCAGTAAGTTCTGAAGCGTCTGCGTCGCCTCCCACATGAGCTGGGGTGTCTGTGTCGGGTACGTCCGACCATAAAACACTGGAATGGTGTTCATCTTCTTTCTCAGTCTAAAGGCGCTCGGTGTGTTCTTTCAAATCGAGGAGTAGAGAGAGGAGGCAGCAGTATGACACTGAGTCACTTCTCTTCGTAGCTTTGGGGGAAGAGGGGTGAGGGAGGGGGGGACAGATGTTCTCGGGAAGGCAAACAAAGGAGAGAGAAAAACCCTGGGGAAGGGAGGAGCGAGCAAGAGCGACTAAGAGAAGGAAGAACAAAAGGGACGAGACACGGGGAGAGGAACGGTGTCTGGCGCGTAAACGCAAACGGCGCAGCGGCAACTCACAGCAGGATAGAGCGAAAGGCTGGTGTATTTTGTCACTCGCTTGCTCGAGTAGTCAACTACGAGCCAAAGACTCCTTCAAGAGAACTCCGCGCTCGACACCGAGAGGCAGAGAACGTGTGCGCGGTGCAGAGGTGTGACTTGGGTGAGATGATGGTCTGGGAGGATGTGTGTTGGTGCATGCCTGGGTGTTGGTCGATTCAGCCTTTTTTCGTTTGCTTGCCTCTCCCTAAGCTTCGTGTTTTGCTGTTTGTTGAACACCGTGGAAGACTCAAGGCAGCTCTTGTTCCATTTTCGAATGAACAATAGAGAAGGTGAAAGAGGGCGTGCGTACGTGGGCAGAAAAGTGAAATCTGCCCCCCCCCTTGTTCGTTCGTCTGTCTGCCTGTCGGTCGGTCGGTCTCGCTCTCTCTCTCTCGGTCTGAGTGCTCGTGCTTGCTTGTCGCGATCGAAATGGCCGCGTGCGTTGAACAACACAGGAACAACGCAGGCCAAAAGCGATCACGGCAGAATGGAAAGATGGCGGTGGTGGCGGTGGATGTGGTCGCTAGCGCGCAGAGTTGCTGTGAGCTATATCATGGAAGTACGCTTGCGTGCGTTTCCTGTGCGTTCGCGCTGTGGGCGGGGGAGGGAGGGAAAGGGCAAGCACGCTTAACGCGACTCCCTTCCTCGATGTCTGAAGTGAAAAGAAGAACAAAAGGAGGCAAAAACAGGAGACGCGGTGGGCGAAGCGCGCCATGGAGAGTGGCAAAACGAGCACTTCGATATGCTCCTCCTCATCACATCGCTTTCCGGCTCTCCCTCCCTCTTGCGTTCGTGTCGGACGCTTTCACACCCAGCGAAACAAAACCTGCCGCAACTCAGATTCGCTTCCCCTGTCTTTTCTGCCTCCCAACCTCTCGCAACTTGGAGAGAGAAGCGGATAAACAGGTGCAATCGTGAAGAGAAGTATTGTGCTTTAGGACTCATACATCACGTAGCACCCATGTCTGTGTTGGCGAGTGTGGGTAGGTGCGAGCAGGTCGGACTCACCGGGCATATGTGCATTGAATGTGCACCACACAAGATTCGCTCCTGAGTCCTTTGTTGGAACCTGTGCTTGCTTCTCACTTGCTGTCGACCCAAAGCCAGTGCTCCGCTTTGGCATTCGTTGCCTGTATCGTAGTCGTTAAAAAGGAACGAAAATCGGAAAAAGCACAACCCCGAATAATCGAACACGCACACACAGCAAAGAGGGGAAGGAAAGGGCAGCCTGTGCCTCTCACACCTTCCTTCACCCGATCGCCTCCACATCCATTTTTTTCCCTTTCCCCATGCATTAATCAAGGCGAAGAGAGAGAGCGAAAAAACGCACGGGCCCATCACACAAGAAGGCCACACAACAGTCGACGCGCACGCACAGTCCAGCATCGGAGACAACGTAAGAAGTACGCCCACTTTATGCGCAATGCGAAATGGCAGAATAAACGTGAGAGAAGTCAGCAAGACAGTGTGAAGCAGGCCGACAACGGCACAGCGTAAAACACAACGAAACCACGAGAAATGCACGCGCCATTACACCCCCACTCTCAGCCCCACCACGGAGAGAGAGAGCAGCAGCGAGGCATCCACCCACGCCACTTAAAAACAATGACATTCTCTTCAAAGAGTACAACAACAGAGAGAATGGGGGGCAAGAGAAACGGTGAACACTCACCGAACATCAACCAGTAACAATGACTCAGGCGAGAGCCTACGCCCAGCGCGCGTTCCACCACGACCCAGTGAACCAACAGACGCGCACAACAACGGCAGCCCACCTGTGTCTCGGTGCGGTGCTACAGGCTAAATCCCGGACCGTCTAGGACCAACCGACAGCCGTCGGATCGGGCCATGCGCCTCGCGGGCTCCTCTCGTCCCTCCTCGCCCCCTTCCCGCATGCGTGCTGCGCGATCGGCGCCACAGACAGGCCTGCTCCGCGCACATGCACTGCGGGCTCGGTGGATGTGCACTTCTCGGCGCCTTGTCCGTCCATCACGCGGGCTCCGTAGACCTCGGGGTGCGGTGTTTGGACGCGATACGCCATGCCAGCTGCGGCCGATAGCACGCACGCACGCGGTGCTCGCGCCACCAGATCCCGGGGCCTGCCTCAGGGCGAAGTTGTTGCCTGGGGAATGGGGCTCGCCGTCTGCAGCTCCCGTCCCCGTCGATGCCACGGGGGGTGTCTGGAGGGCCTGCCCGCATGCGCCGCGACAGGCGCGATGTCGCGACTAGTCTGTGGCAGCAGGGGCACTCCGCCTTTCCCGGAATCCGCACCCCATCGACAGGCGTGGGTGTGTCGGGCCGAAGGGGCCCGTGTACACGCATGGGCCCGCGCACAAAGAACCCGTCGCGTGTCGTTCTGAAGGGGCGCAGGGGGCTGCCATAGGCACCTGACGGGGAAAGCCTCTGCAGCGCGAAGAAGATGCGTGTCATCCGATCGTTGCGTGCTAGATCAAAGCGTGAAATGAGTAATGCTCTGGGTGTCGGGTGATTCGCGAATCGCGTGCGGCATGTTGGAGAAGTCGTCGGGTCGGACACCCTCGTGGCAAGCACAGGCGGTGGGGCGGTTACAACGGTGTCAGCGCACTAGTGAGCAGCAAATCTTCAGCACACCCTATTATTGCTGCTGGCCACCCGCTGTTGCCGTGAAGTACGGACAATGTCCGGGCAGAACTAGGCGAGGATGGTCTCCTGTCGTCTTGTAATGCCGAGGCGAGACAAACAGAAAACCTCGTTTGGCGTAAAAGACAGTTATGAAGGAGAGTGGGTGAGCAAAGACGCCTACACGAGTCGTGACTTTTGATGAGTCACCGACTCACCCTGGGCCTTCATCTGTCCTTCCAACACCTCGCCCCACCCCTCATTGCGCGATTTCTATCAGCGAGAAACACCAAAAAATCGGCTCCATTATAGCGAACACACACACAAGAAGGTTAGCGGTTCATCAGCACACACTTGCTGTAGGCTGCAACCAGGGTAAGCGACCAGCATTCATACAGAAAAAAGAAGTGAGCCGCAAGAGCCGTGGCGCGCGACTTGAAAGGAGGCAGCGCCACACACGGGCGAAGAGCAGAGCAGAAAGGAGGCACTCCACGGCAGCCCCCATGCAAGTTGAAGAAGCGAGAGCGAAGGGAGCGACGAGAAGTGAGTACGTATGTCCGACAAAACAAAAGGGAAGAGGAGAAAGGGGTAAAGGGAAAGGGGGAGGGGAAGGGGAGAAGACAACGGGTGGGAGAGCGCGATGAGAACGTGAAGACAACGAAAGAGAGAGAACCACTTCCCTCGCTAAGAGGCGCAGCGAGAGAGAGAGAGAGTTGCGGAAATTCCCGAGTTGAATGGGGAGACAACCAACAGAGCCAGAAACACATCAACAAGCAGCCAGCAAGGGGTGGGAGGGAAAGAACGCCACCACCACCTCCTCCTCTGCCGTAGCGAGAGAGAGAGACGCACACATACAAAAAAGGCGGCACTCTGGCAAGGGCACTGCGTCCACTTTTCTCCTCCCTTCACCTTTCCAGTCTTGTTCGCCTACGAAAGCGTGGCGGTGGCCGCGTGTGGCTGCGTGTGTGTGTGGCTGCGTGTGTGTGTGTGTGTGCGTGTGTGTGTGGCTGCGTGTGTGTGTGTGTGTGCGTGTGTGTGTGTAGCACAGAAAGATAGAGGGGGTGGGGGTGCGCCAAACATGAAAGACAGGGACCCTACCTCCTCATCTCTTCCATGGAGTCGGACGCAACCTTCTCTTGATGAGGTCCATGGTTTTCCGAAATGGAGTTGCCGTAGTCATCCAATGGGCCACGGAACTCGACGTGGCGCTCGTGGCACTGATTTTTGAAGCGGCACTTATTCTTGAGATTCGAAAGACATGCATCGTACGGATACTTCGCGTACGCGCAGTTCTCGTTGTAGTTGCAGTACCCGTACACACGAATGCATGGGTGGACTCGCTCCCCTTTAGCGTTCAGCTCCACCGGGCTGAGGTTGTCCTTTCCGCCGCCCTGAATGCTGCGCCGTTGGGCGTCGTTCTGGCTGCCAGACATGTTCCCTACACGACCTGTCGCCATTGGCTTTGAGTAGTGCTGCACCGGGTTGCGGTCGACTGGCGCCGGCATCTTCGGCTCCGTCTTCTGCACCGTTACCAAGCGATCGACCAAAGTCTTGAGAGAGCGGTTAGGGATCAGCAGCGAAGTCAGCGGCTTTTCTGTCTGGTACGACGTCGGCGTGCCGCCAGCCTCTTTGCATCCCTCGATGTAGGAGGAGATGGTCTCGCGCTCATACGTGAAACCGTCGCTGGCTACCACTGCGTCCTTGACACCAACGTAGCGGTCTACAATTTCCTTCACGTTCTGCACGCGTTTCTCCGCCTGCGCGGCGAGGTTCTCAATGTACAGCTTCTCCTGAAGTGCCTCTTCGTAATGCACCCGCAGGGCATTCGCATCCATCACCAGCGTGCGCAGCTCCTCCGTCATGTGCATCATCTGCTGCTCTTGAATTACCAGGCTGTTGCGGAACATGGGCATACGCTTCTGTATGCGGTTGTACACTACCTGCATTGGCTCACTCGTACTCATGCCAGGCTCCCTCATGCCATCGCCGTGGTAGGCACCCATTGGAGCGACATCGACATCGATGTTGGATTTCATCATTCAGCGACACGTTGGCGGCGCCGGCGGCAGATAAGAAGAATAAATGAAAGATGCCTGGGGTGAATGTGTGAGGGTGAGAGGCGGAGGGATCCGTAAAAAAGCCGACCAGAAGGCGAAAACAAAACTTGACGTGGCGAACGTCAGCAATGTGAGAAAGCACGAGCGAAGGACTAACAGAGAGAGAGACAAGGAGAGAGAGGGGGGAGAATAGGGGGCGGGGGAAGAGGGAGTTATAAAAGTCGAGGAGGGCGAGTGCGTAGGGGGGGGGAAGAAAAACAAGAAGGAAAAATGGTGAACGAGTTAGTAAGTGGAAAGCGGGACAGGGAAGAGGTCGTCCGCGGGGATCGACAAGTGCACGTGCTTACCCGATTCCCTTTTGGCGCGGGGCTCCTTATATATATATATGTATATACTGTGGGAGTGATGCTCCTGCGTTATCTGTGAAGTCTAACTCGCCGAAAATGAGTTTTGGCTCGCTGTCACTACTGTGCATGTGAATAAGTCCTGTAGTGTGTGGGGGGGGGGGGTGAGGAGGGTCTCTGCGTGTGTGGTTGTCTTGCAAATCGGTGAATCGCTATGCTACAGATGATCCCCTAACTCTACCACTACCGATATTTCACAATAATAATAATAAAAAGAACTGCGAATCGCTCGTACTATACCTACTACACAGCTGGTGCACCCACATCAGGGCGTACACACGCATGGCGTGAGCGCATGCAAAACACGTGGGGGTGGGCGAGTGAATGCGTGGGGAGGAAGGGATGGGCTCGAGGTGAAGAGCATGGGAAAGGTGAAGGGGCATATACTGGCACGCCCAACCGAGGCGGCCTCGCTCAATACAAACACCAAGCAAACAGGAGGGGCGAGCGAGATGAAAAGAGAGGGACCAATTCGGATAGCGAATGATCCGTTGCTAGTCCCCCTCTGCATCGTTGATGCCCAGAACGACCAGTGTGGCGGGTCTAAACCGCACGCCACAGAATCACGCACCTCTAACTACATGGCTGGTAAGACATGTGCGTGCGCGCCTATGGAAGCGAGTGCTACCCTTCTTGTCCTTCTTGCCCTCATCGCTCGCTGGTGATCTTTCATTGCGTGTGTCTTGCCCATCTCGGTTTCACGTAGGGAAGACCGAGAAAAGCGGGGGGAATGGGGGTGGGCAGCTGAAGTCCACAGCGAGAAAAGAGGAAAGGCTCAATAAAAAAAAAAGAGGGGGAGGAGGGGGGCTGCAGGACGCGACATCGAGTGTTCCAAGGAGAGCGCGCTGCTGTCTGTCCCTCTCGAGTGTTACTTCTCGCAGACGTGGTGGGCGCTGCTATATGCCAAAAGGAGTCAACATTGCCGCACGACCGCCACGAGCCCCCCGCGACTGGGGTGAGTCGTGCGCTGCTACAGAGATCGCCAGCAAGCATATTCGCCCTCACCGCAGCGCTGAAATCGGACACGCTCTCCGGTGGCGCCAAGCACAGTGCAGCGCCGAGAGCCTGCTGCAAGTGTGGGCACCAGACCAACATCTTGAAAAGCGCCGCTCGACGCTCTTGCTTCACCCTCGCACACATAGCGTCATCGAGCGGATTCGCGGAGTTGGCACTGCTGGGCTGCACTGACTTGCTGTACATCTTTGTGCTGTCGTGCATCGTGCGCCCCTGCAGCTGACATGCACGGGCTATCAGCAAGTGTGGTCTTCTGTAGCGCCGCACGTAGGCCACAGTGTAGCGACATACAGACTCTAAAGCCGACCGCACACAGCTGGTCCCAGCGTGGCAGACACATGGAGGTCGAGCTGCGCGTGAAAGACCAGAGGACGGAGTCAGCTGCGGCACCCACCTCTCCGGGAGAGGTGGACTTCTTGCCATGCGCTATGGCGGCGACTGACGACACCGGAGTGTCGTGCACAAACAGCGATCTGCCAACAAGAAGCGAGGTGGGCAAGCAGGGCAGCGGCGCTGTGGCGGGTAATATCGACGGGTGCCAAGTCGCCTGTCCTCGCCACGCTGGGAGTTTGCCCTGACATGCTAGAAGCCATTTCATTGCGGGAAGGTGATATACTCCTGTAGTCGGCTCGATCGTGAAGGAATAGTGACGTGTTCTTCGACACCTCTATCAAATCAAGCAGCCCCGTGTCCTGCAGGACATAACTGCTACTACGGCTGTCACCACTGCTCGACAGCGGTGTGGCACGTAGGCCATCACGGACCTCGCTGCGCATCGTGCACCACTGAGCACCCAGTGAGCGAACCGTGCGCCACTGGACAGGTGCTCACAGAAAGCGTAGTGTGAGAGAGAAACTGAAAAGTGAAGCAAGAGAGATACTTCCGCTTTCCTGCGCGGTGTCGGCAGGGATAGGTGCTCCCCTTTCCCTAGCGGCTAAAGGAGTTACAGCGTTGGAGAAGCAGAAGTTGCCGGGTGGCGCCCGTCACGACAGCGGGAGCCGAGGTGTGTGGCTGCAATATGCATGTGTGTGTGCTTGTGTGATTGTGCGCGTGGGGGTGGACGGGTGCGCTGCAAAAAGACTCACAGGCGAGAACGAGAAGGGGGAGAAGGAGAATGACGTTTCGACCGCCTTTCATCATTCACCAAGCGCTACACTCCATGTTGGCACGCATCAGCGATGCGGTCATCTGCGGGTATCAACAGGGAGGCTGTCAGGCGGTGGGAACACCCACGCACGTGGGTCACGAGGTGGGGGAGGCAGCAGCAACGGGGACCGTAACAGTGGGTGGGGCTCGACATGCTGAAGCAACAACCAAGAGGGGCGTAGCGGACGGAGAGATTGGTCAATATGTGCAGAGCACTCAGAGGATAGTGGAGTGGCGCTGTGACTTCTGTGGCACGCACGCACGCAGGAGGAGGCTTCTACGCGACAGCTGCGTGAAGACGGAGGAAGAGTGTGCAGTGGTACCCTGTGCATTTTCATACTCATCACCACCCCCTTCCACCCTCACGCCCGCCCGCCGAGTACACATTGTTGGCAGAAGCGGTGGCGGCGCCCTATGCGCGGTGCCAAAAAAAGGGTTGAAAACTTTCCCTTGTAACTTCTTGGCGCGTGTGTCACCTCCACCCCGCCCCCACATCTTAGTGAAACTGCGGCATCTCTTGGCTGCGAAGGCAGCATCGGTGCCTGTGTCCCCTCGTTGCCTTCCCAGTCCCTGCCGCTTTTTCAGTTCGTTGTGCGTGTGCGGGAGAGGTGTGAAGTCTGGGGAAAGTATCGCTCTGATGGCGCTCTACATCATGGGGCGAGGGCAGTGCACATGCGCTCTCCATCTACCGGCCACAGCGTTCCAGGGGACCGTGACCAACTCGTAGTGCGGAGGAAAAAAAAAGAAGCAAAAGTGGGGTGTAAGAAGAGCGAATGCAGGAGCGCCATGGTGAAAGAGAATAGTGAGGTCCTGTGAAGACAGGGCAGAGGGTGGTGACGGAGCCCACCTCTTACCCCGCCTTCCCCCAACCCTTTCAGCACAGCACGCGCAGTCATGCACAGGACGAGGTGGTGTCGTCGTGCGACATCATAAAAGAGGAGACCACCGAGAGAGAAGGCAGGCGCACCACACACACACACACACGTCAGTGAGACGCTCAAGGAGCGGGCGAAAAGACGCGGCGCGGCTACACGACGCGCCCACAGACACAAATGTGCACGATAATGAGAGACGCGACGCAGCGGCAGATTCGTGATCTCCCTTGCTGTGCGAGGAGGGGACGACTATGAGAGCGGCACTCATGATAAGGAGGAGATGCAGCACTTGTCTCACTGCAGTTGCTTCAACACATCCCCGTCAGTCCATGTGTTCATCTCGGGAGCGCGGTAGGGAGGCGCGCCGAGTGGAGACATCACCGTCGGTGGGCAAAGTTCGTTGTCAAAGCCCGACTCTTGGGGGGATGGCGGGAGGGAGGACTCGGCAGGATTTGCTGGTGGCTGTGGGGTCGATGAGAATGACTTCCCGTGCGAGATGGTGGTCGCAGCTGCACTGCTGTGCTGTTGGCCTTGCTGCTGACGATTTGCCAACAGCTGTTGCATCATCGTCATCATTGATTGCATATCAGCTAATGACGGCATCGTCGCCGCGGAGGTCTGTGGCTGCGGTGCAGCGGTGGCCGCCGTGGACGAAGCAGCCACTGTGAGGGATGGCGGCCCTGTGAAGGATGGCGATGCGGAAAGTGCTGTAACGACGGTGCTAGGGCCGAATAGGGACGACGGGTTCGATGCGGGGGCGGCAGTAACACTCGGTGACGGGCCCTGAGCTGCCGAGTTGGAGAGATACCGGCGCTTGGTGGAGTCAACGTTGTCGGGGCTACCCTGCATGTCGCGCCGCCCATCATACTGCGAGAGCACACGATCACGGTACATGTTGAGCAAACCCGCCCGCTCATCCTCATGAAATGGATTCGCGGCACGGATGTCGCGTACCGGTCGAAGCATGGCTGGTAGGATCGTGTCAATGAGCTCTTGAACACCGCGGATAAGACCAGCCTTCTCTGGCTTCTTCAGCGGCGGGAATTTCTCGGCGTCGAAGCGCTCCAGAAAGGCCTTGTACGCCTGCACCGGCGGGAAGTCGCAGTGGTTCATCTTGTAGCGAGCGCCGATGAGTTCGTAGCGCCTTGGCAGCTGCTCCACAGCCTTCCTCTTCGCCTTGGACTTACCGAAGATCGCCGGCAGGTCGGTCCGGATGCCGCCAATGATGACGGCGTGCACGAGCACCTCCTTGGCTCGCCGAATGAGCGACGCAACCTTCTTGTCCTTGGCCTGCTGCGGGATTATCTCCACCAACTCCTGCAGCAGGTCCACCTTCTCCTCCGCGAAGAGAAGTGAGAATGAGTTTGAGTTGTACGGTTTATCCCAAAAGCTCCCAACGTAGACACGCGGCGGCTCCGTTGTGTTGATGAAGTTCGATAAGTTCCAGAACAAACTGCCGTAGACACGCATGAGCTCCTGAGTGGAGATGGTATCAGCCTTGTTCAGCACGAGGCGGAGGCGATTCTCAATCCCTTTAAACGACGTTTGAAAGAGCTGGCGAAGCTCCGCGCCGGCGTCAAGTTTGCTAGGGTCGAAAAAGACTAAGATCAAGTCACTTCGCTCTGCAAACCAACGACACACCTTTACGTAGTCGTACTTGCGCTGGTGAATGTCCTTAGCGCTCTCTAGCACACCAGGACTATCGATGAGCGTGACCCGCTCCAGAAGTGAATGGGGTTCCTGGAAGCCCTTGAGGTTGTTGATGAACGACTCACCAAAATCTAGCAGGCCCTTGAACGGCAGATACTTCGAGTTGACCAGCGCCTGGCCGTCAATCGGGCCTGGCTCTTTGCCGTACATAATCACCGTGAACTCTGCCGTTGTCGGCTGTGGCCCAGTCCACAAGGCGTTGCTCTGCAAGAGGTAGTTGATGAAGGTGGTCTTGCCAGCCGACCACGGACCAAAAAGCGTCACAAAAGGGCGCTCATTGAGGATCGTCTCCTCATACCAGCTGGGACGAAATATGTGAAAGTTATACATCTCCTCCAGCGGCTGCACACGCTGAGTGTAGAGGGGGTAGAGCTTCTTGATGAGCGTCCCCATGCTCCCTGGTACGTCGCCGCCCGACTCCCTCGCATGCAGAGGCCCCGCAGCAGGTGCCTCGGAAACGGGCATCGGCAAGGCAATAAAGAAAAAGAGATGAGAACTGGAGGAAGTGAAGACTCCGCGCTCTATGAGATGACACGGCTGAACACTCCACTCCTCGCTTTGCACAGACACACAGGGAAAGAGAAAATCGGTTTTGCAAGCGAATCGAGCAACAACACCGAGAGGGAGAGATGCAGCACAGCAGAGAGAGAGAGCAGTTCCAAAGAAAAAAAGCGAAGAAATGATCAAGAGAGACGCGTGATGGCATAAATTGGTCAGCGTCACGCAAAGGAGAGAGGCCCACAAACGCACACGCCTGGGGTGCAGCTAAGAGGATGGGGGATGTGCTGTGTGAAGACGACGAAAAGAGTGGGGTAGAGCAGAGGCGTGGGGTAGAAGAGAAGACGTGAACATGAATGGATACGAGCTGCTGGCCTTTGGGGGGATTGAAGTGCATATTTGCGCCTCGAGCATGGAGACAGTTGAGAGAGAGAAGAGGCCCCGACGAGGTGTCCTACCTACCCCACCCATCGCTACGAGTGAGAGAGGAGTGTTACCGTCGTCAAACCTTGGCTGGAGGGGGAGGGGGGGGGACGCGGATTGTCTGTGCTCTCGTTTCCGTGCTGAATCGCGCGATCTGGCTTGGCTTTATGATGTCTACGTTTGATGCGGTGTGCGTGTGGAAAAGGAGAGATGCATCATCTGGTCACTTCGGTTCTCCTTGGACGAGCAGTTCTACGAAGACACAGTTGATAGGAGAGGTGAGGTGAGGAGGGAACTGATGGAGGAGAATCACACACACACATGGAACGAAGAAACCAGCGCAGTGACCGACATGACCAAAGAAGCAAAGAAGGTTAAATGAAGAGGTGAGAGACTATTTTAAAAGGAGGGGGGGGGGCGCAAGAGAGCCACCCAGGAAGGGGGAGAACCAAAGTCGAGGAAAGGGAACCGCCCGAAGCCAACGCGCAAAGGGGGAAAAACGATGGCGGTGCCGGCAAAGTTTGCACACGCAGCGAGCGAAGACAAAATAACGGGACGCTAGAAAAAGACAGGGGAGCCACGGAGAGATTAAAACGCCCAAACGCACAAACGCTAGCGCGCACAGCCCCGCGCACATGAACGACAACAGCAAAGAAGTCCTCCTTCGCCAGACAGGGAACGGAGAAGCAAAAAAAAAAAACAAGAAAAAAAGCCCCACCAGCGACGCAGTTCTCTGGTGAAATGACCACCACAAGGCGACCACCACAAGAAGAACAACGACGGCGGGATCAAGCGGCACGAACAGGGGACGTGACATCCCCACTTCGGCTAAATTCTCCAATGGAGAGCGCCCACATCAGAGTAGGAGCAAGAGAGGGGAAGAGGGAGAGAAATGACAAGGTGGAGGAAATACTCGGCATTAACAAGCAGCAGAAGCATCGTAGGCAACGATCTTGCATACCTCGATACAGGCGCTGATGCACACACGCATACACATGTCCGGAGACAGCCCTTCTCGAGGTGGTCATACACACCAACCATGACACTGGCCAATGCATGCACATTTCAAAGAGAGACCTGAACGCTGCAGAATCCACCAAAGAACAGGGGGAAAGACAGAGGTCGCCACGCCACGCCACACACCGGCACACACACACACACACCAAATGAGGAGAAGTGTGGGGTGGGGGGGGGGACCACACCAACGACACACAAAAAGTTACATCGACAAGCGCATGGAAGAACCTCCGGAAGGGTGAAGCAGCAATCGAAAGCATAGCGAGTAATTGAGGGAAAATTTGAGAGAGAGAGGGACAACAGGAGTAAACAAGGGGGGATGTCCGATGGTGAGAAATGAAGAAAAAGCAGCACCAGCAGCAGTGACTCGATGATACCGCACAGACATCCACATACCAGCGCCTTCAAACAGAGGGAAAAAGAGAGCGCGCGCATGTGCACTCTGGATTGAGGATCCTGGCAGCATGCACCTGTGCGTTTGTGTGTGTTGGCTCTGGAGTGGCAGAAAAAGTCGCTGTGCGTAAAGAGGGATTTGAGAAGAGAACAAGAAATCAGCTGTAGGTGAGGAGTGAGATAAACACAAACAGCAAATCGAATCCCACGTGCAGTGTCATCACTCTTCCACAAGATGAGCAATGCGGAAAGACAAGATACCCCTGCAGGAGCAACGAGGCGGCATCGACAACGGTGTCACAACGACAGCAATGAAAGAGAGAGAGAGAGACGACACCGAGATCTGAAATGAGAAGAGGGTGTCCAACGAAAGAGAGACGGCGAGGGAAAGTCAGAAAACACCAAAGCCATAGAACAAGAGATGAACACCTCATTGCGGCTTGGAAAAGAAACAAAAAAATGAACACTGCTCAGTTCATCCAACGCCAGAAAGACGCACACAGGGAAAAAGAGAGAAACAGCAAATCATAGATGGAAAGAAATCCGAGAAAGAGAGATAGGGTGTGTGGAGCATCACATACGCGCGGCAAGGGTGCTCGAAGGCGCTCACACCGCCGCAGCCGAGGAGAAACGACAGCACCCAACGGGGCGTAGGAACGAGCAAGAAAAAGAGAAGAGTGCCTACACACCAGCAAAACGGCAACAACAAGGATAAGTGGAAGGACGCCACTGCGGCGCCTCCCCTCCTCTCCCCCAAAAAATTACGCTAAACCGTAGGCGCGCAGACATACACACAGCCGCAGGATCAGCAGACGTCGGCAAAACGATATCCACGAGAGCAGAGGCGCATACGCATCTACTCCTACATGCACGTAGGCGCATACAAAAAAACACCCTAACATGTATACCTGTGCCCGCACGCCTGCCAGTCGAGAAAGAGAATGACACGCGTGACGGTACGCGTGTCTGCATGAGTGCACAGAAGAAAAAGGAAAAGTGCCCCACTGTGCTACACCAAACTACGACGCTCCCCAACCCTACACACGCAAGTGACGGAGAGGTGTGAGCTCCGTGAGGTGCCCCGTACGTGCCTACGTGGCGTCTGTCAGAAAGTGCGAAATCGAGAAGCATACATCAAAAGGACGGCGCTGATCACCACAGGAAAGAGGGGTGAGCTAGTGCGAAGGGCTTTACCGGGACTGCGTTGACTTTGCCGGCCTCTCCATCGCGTTCAGCAGCGTCACGACGTCCTCTTCAGTGACCCCCAAGTCTTCCATCTCAGCCAGCAGCTGCTGGTAGCCTTGGCACTTGCCCTCCTCGAACCAGCCATGCTCCTTGGAGCGGCAAAAAAGGCAGACGTGCTCGTAGCGGCACGTGCTGTACGGGCGGCGACTCTCGAAGTCGCACCGCCCGTAGCCGTGGCCCGGTGAGGCACCGCGGCCGTTGTGTTTCATGCACAGCAGCTTCTCACTCTTCTCCTTTACGTAGAAGTAGTATGCACCGAAGCCCATGTCCGGCGCTGGAATGCCATTCTTGGCCCATGTGTCGAACAGCTCCTGCACCCCATTGACGTGCTGCCGGGAGAAGCTGATTATGGTGAGGTGACGCAGCAGCTTTGTCGCGTTCCGATCCCGCAGCATGTGCTCCGCGTCGGCCTCATCGTGCGGGGGCCAGTGGAAATCCTTGCACAGAGCCTGGTCGCTGTGCTGGTGGTTGTGCTCCATACGCTCCCTCCGCCGCAGCGACTGTGGCGTCTCGCGGAAGATGTGGGTGATGGTGTGCCGGTTGACGAGCGGGGCGGAGAGGGACGGGCGCTGCGGGCGCGAGCCGCCTGGCGTGTAGGGCTGTGAGCGACTTCCTGACGGAGGCGTCGAGAGCTCCTTCCGCAGAGACGGTGTATTGGGCGCTGAGCCGCAGTGGCTGGAAGTGCTGGACTGGCGGGCCGCTGCCAAAGCAGGACTTGTGGTGCTCCCGGTGGTCGTCGTCAGCCCTCCATTGCTGCCCATGCTGCCTTCCTTCAATGGAATCGCTTGCAGCCCCTCTGGCCGAGTCATAATCGTGCGTGGTGAGCGGCGCGCAGGTGGCTTGGCAGCCAAAGAATCGCCTGTGCGTCCCACAGGCGCCATTGATGTCGCTGCCTCGCCGATCCCTGACGAGAGCCACGGAGACGTAGTTGTTGGCGGTGACAGGGAGTAGAGAGTGAAGAGCTCGCCGTTGCCGCCTGGCCCTGGGCCGGGCAGGATATCTTCGACGCGCATTGAGGACTCTGTCTTGGTAGGCCGGGGCGGCGGCGGCTGCATCGTCTTGAGAGCCGTGTAAGGGCTGCAGCTAGGGTTTGCCAAATCCCTCATCAAAGGTGGCATTGACATCGCTTCGACCGGTGTAGTGCGAGGTGGCAAGCGCACCCCTGGCGACGTCAGAGGTCGCTGCAGCGGGGTCGCCGCCGTGGTGGATGGCGACATAGTGAAGGAGTTGGAGTCCACGCGAGCAGCGGTGCTGAAGGCCCGACTGAGATTGTCAATTGTGTTCGAGGTCGCGTCGACAGGGAAGGGCAAAGGCGGTAACGAGCCTGTCGGCTCTGAGAAGGACGCTGCAAACGAGGTGGGGAAGTCGGCGAGAAGGCTACCGACGCCGTCGCTGGAGACAAGGTGTGCCTTGGCATCGCCGGACGTGTGCCAGCTGCCGGTGATGGCTGCCATGCCGCCAGACGATGAATTCAGGCCCTGTATGTTGTCCGAGTTCTCGTCCTCGTCCATCCCCGGCAGCACCGTCCGTATCGCCTCCTCGATGCCCCAGTCAGTCACTGAACGCCACTCGCGCAGCGAACTGCCTATCGCACGCTCACTTGGGGCCCCCGCGGGCAGTATCCCTGTGTTGCACTCCACCTGACCGAGCAGCGTTTCTATCTCAGATGGCTGCGAGTGCAGCGACCCGCCAAAGGCGGATGTGCTAAACCCCAGATTTTCACCGATGCAAAACGAATCAAGAGGCGAGGGCTCGGCATTTACGGCGTTAGCGATGCCGGCGGAGGGCCTCGGTGGCGCTGAAGCGCATGCGCTTGGGGTGGCCGAGGCAAGGCAAGTGTTGGCGGTCGTCGCCGTCGCTGGGAAGGCCAGCGGTGCACCCGACAAAGACGGTGGCACATGCGCAGCAGCAGTTGCCTCGGGGTCACCACCCTCTGCTGCCTTTGCGGCCAGAGAGGATGTGGCTGGCTTGGGAACGAGGACTCCCGCCAGCGCATCAAAGTGAGAGGTGGGCATATAAGCCAGTGGGGGCGCATTCGGCGTTTTTGCGCCGCCGTTCGCGCTGCGAGGGGTCGGGGTGGCGTTAAAACCCCAGCGAGGCGCTGGAGAAGAACCGGGGCTGAGGGTGGCAGAAGGCGCCAGAGGCACAGAAGGCGCGGCGCCAGGAGGAGGTGGGGATGCTTCCATAGACTTCCGGGAGTGGCTACTGCCGCTGCTATTCACCTTCGCGTGACGCGGCTGCGGAATAAAATCCCGCGAGGTTGCCGCGGTGGCTTGGGCAGATAAGGTACCCTGCCCCATCTGCACGCTGCGCGGTGGTGGCGGGATTGTCGGCTCTGTTGCCTCTCTGTAGCCCCGACGGGCACCGCTATTGCCGTTATGATTGCCATTGCCGTGTAGACCATGAGCGTTGAGGGTGTTAATGCCGAACATGCTACCCTGGTGATTGAGTTCGCTGTTGGTGGAATTCGAGTAGGAGCCATGGCTGCCCCAACTACCGCTGGTGCCAAACCGGTTACTGCCGCCGCCGCCATTCGTGTGGAGCGGTGCGGGCGGCGCGTTGTCAGCGGCAGCGGCGCCACCAACACTGCCGCTGCCACGAGCGATTGCTGCTATGACCGCGTCCGGCGCGTGCCTATACTTGCGCTTCTCCGCGCCCTGGTGACGGCTCGCGTTGTTCGGGTTGTTGTCTGAATTAGACCCGCGTGGGTGCGCCAGTACTGCGCTATTTTCACGGTTGTTCGCCTGACTGTCAAGGGTGCGTCGACTCACCCACTTGGCCGTCGATGGTGGTCGATTCGTCTCCATGGCGGCGCTAATAATACAGCAAACGACCAAAGCAGGCCTGAACAACAACAACAAAAAGATCCCCCGCGCCCTCTGCCGCACCTGTTATGGGGGAAAAGCACACACCCACAAATAGGGGGCGAACGAAGCGAAGGAAAAAAAAGAGCGCAAAGCCTCGTCCACGACACCACCGCTGACGAGGCACAACGTAATCGACGACCCCAAAAACAACAACAACAGCAGCAGCAGCAGAGGAAAGAAGACACGCAAAAAGGTAAAGCGAAAAATGACGGGAAGAGCGAGAAAATAAACTAAAAAGACGACGGTAGGAGAGAGAAGAGAAGAGAGAAGGGAGACGGCTCCACACGCAATGAGTGGCAGACAAAACACAACAAAAGGGGAGAACAAAA
Organism: Leishmania panamensis; assembly: GCF_000755165.1. Lineage (NCBI taxonomy): Eukaryota > Euglenozoa > Kinetoplastea > Trypanosomatida > Trypanosomatidae > Leishmania > Leishmania panamensis. The sequence goes on along the minus strand of NC_025864.1, from coordinate 94,131 downwards.
AAACCCGCGGACTAGCGCCAACGCAAACGAAAATGAGCGTCTAACAGGAGAAAAGAACGGCCTCGACGATGTCAACGCTGAGGAGTGGCGTGGGTGTGAATGTTAGCCACGTAAGCGCAGCTATGCGACAGGAAACGACGGCAAATTGCACCACTGTTGAGTGTGCACAGAAGAAATGGGTTGCTTGTCTCTGCGCGCGGGGGTGTAGAAAGTGCGGAGAGAGAAATGCAGAGTTTACTCAGGGAAACTCACGGAAAAGAAAAACGCTTGGGACAAGACAAGGCAGGGTGGTGCTGGTTGCTGGTGCCGACAAAGCGAGAGAGGCGGGAAAAAGGAGGAGCTGAAAGTCAAGCGTGGGCTGTCAGGCGCACACGCGCAATCAAACAGGGGCCAAAAAGGGGGGAGTACTAGCGAGAAACAAAAAGAGGGGAGGAGGCGTACACCCCAGAGAGAAACACAGAAAGAGAGGGAGAAATAAAGCGCCGACGAAAAAAAAAGTTAAGAAACCAATACACAAGACGAGAGATAATACTATGATATCGAAGAAGAATGAATCTCGGTGCAACTCAACAGCGATGTAAAGAAGAAAAGCAGAAGAAGAGATCACCCCACCACCACAGGGTAAGGGTAGGGACAGGAGACACACTGAGACTGATTCAGATAGGTACAGGCACGTGCGCACCCTAGATTCGGAAGAAAAGAGAAGTGGCGACACCAAGTTTGCCCCAATCACGCGCTCGCAGTGATAACCTAATCAAAAGAAAAAACGGTAACCGAAAGAATTTTGCAGAAGCACCGAAGATTATCCGCGGCTTTCAAAGTGAATGCACGCACAGACGCACAGACGCACTTTAATTTCGATGGTAAACCCTCTGTTTTGCACCCTGTAGTTTGTGTAGGTTCGTGTGTGAAGAGACAAGACCGTACTTCGCTCCAATACGCGAGCGAACAACCAGACACCTGACGACAGAAGTACACACGCCCACACAACGAGCCCAAAGGGACTGCAACGAGAGAAAACAGAGAAGCCGAAACAAGCACTACACAAAGCGCGAAAAACAACAACGACTAGTGCTTCACCTCAACAACAGCGCGCGTATACAGAGACTCGCCAGAATGGGCGGTGTCTTTTCCTCGCCGTCTATGAAAGTAGACTGAATGACGCCTTAACAAAGTCTCCCACAACGATAAACCTGTGTCACGCATACACAACTGAAGCAAGAACGATTCCCCTTTCCTTTCTTCGTTGCTGGGGCTGAATAAAAGAAGGAGAACTACAAAAGAGAAGTGGTAAACTTCTCTATTAACACGTCTATAAACGACGACGACACGATTAAGGGTGGCAGTACCACCTCAGTGCACGCTCAGATATAGAGAAAATCGATCAACTATGGAAAAGCGAAGATGAGCGTAGAAAAGAAGACACCGACAGCAATGACAAGAGAAATCCTGATTGCGACACTAAGCGAGCAAGCGAGCCATAAGAGAGCGAGATACACGCAGGGGAAGACAGCGAACGACAAACAGAGCGCACACACGCACACACATAACAGGAGACACACAGGAGGACAGACAAGAGCAAGAGGTCTAAGAGAGACAAATGAGGGAAGAAAAACTGAGCTAGTGAAGAAGAGAGGAGAGGTGAGGGAGGAGGACAGAGCAGTTTCAACCATAAATGTAATTGAAAATAGATGGAAAGACGCGTAAAGGCAGAATAGCCTCAGGAATCAATAGATAGATATAGAGATAAACGGCGCGATGATATGCGGTTGGGAGTCACGTGTGTGTGTGTGTGTGTGTGTGTGTGTGTGTATGGGCACAAGGAGGTGGTGTTTCTCTCTTTTTCAGTTGCAGTTTTGGTTCCGTTTCGGTATATGAAAGTGATGGTCCTGTGAAAGAGAGAAGCAAACAAAAGAAAAAGAGGAAAAACGCACAGAGGGAGGTGATGCGGCGAAGAGAAAGTGATAGAGTGATCCAGAGTGGGTGTGTGTGATGAGAAGACGTGTGAGTATGCTTACGTGGATGGGGAACAGGAAAAAAAAAACACACAAAGAGCAATGAGTGAAACACGCACGCATGCACACACGCGCACGCACACAGCCGAAGGGGGAGGGGAGAGGGACAGCGAAAGGATGAATCGCAGCAGCAAACACAATAGCACCAACAAACAGGGAGAGGACAAAAATACAGTCAGAGAGGAAACGAGTAGGGGCTAAGTCAGCGAGAGCAACTTCCGTCTTATGTTTCTTGCGTGCCTTTGGCTTCTTTCTTTTCCTTCCTTGCAGACTCTACTAGAGGGAAGGCAACTCGGCGTGAGCCGTATATTCGGATTAGAGAACAAAAGTGGTGAGAGAGAGAGAGAGAGAGAGCTGTATACATGCATAGGTGTGAGTGCTGGTCAATAGAGACGAGGCAGAGAGGTGCGAAGAGAGAGCCAAGCCACACAATTGAAACCTCTCAGATGAGGAGGGGGCGTAGAGGGGAGAGGGAGAGAGAGAAGGCGGATGCGAAGAGAAGAGGCGCAAGAATGAAGAATTGAGGTAGAGTAAAGAAAACGACGAGTAGGAACGACGCTACATACACACACACGCGCGCATATGAATGCAGAGAGGCAGAGAGAGAGACAGGGCACAACACACAAGGGGAATAAAGGGAATGGCAGGCAACTCTGAAGTGAAAAGCAACGAGAAGGTAACACACAACAAAAGGTCCAGAGAGTGAGAGTACCAACAGTAGTAGTAGTAGTACAAAGCTGCTGTATAGTCTGTTCAGGTTTTTAAAAAGGAGCTCTGATTTCTCTTTACAGCACCTACTCCTTGCATACGTAATATATCTATGTAGCGTACCTCTGTTCCTCGCGTTTTTTTTTTCGCGTGCTGCACTGTCGCTGCTCTAACGAGCCTACACTTGACGTTTTGTATTGATGTTCTGCGAAATACTCCCCCTTTCTTGCCTGATTGCCAAATATGGATCCGTTGCCCCGCCTTTGCTTTGTGTGGGTATGGGCGTGCCAATGTGTCAACCCAGCGCTGCTGTTGCTGCCGCGGTGTGTGTGCGTGCCTGTGGATATTTTTTTTCGTGCTTAGCTCCGGATGAAATCGCGCCTGAGCTAGTGAGTACAGTGGGGGATGTTGTTGTGCTCGCCTGTTCACGGGCGAAGAATGAGTGGAGTGAAGAGAGGTTTCAGTTCGCCTGGTAGCGCTATGAGGATCTGCACTGTGTAGCGATCTCCCTTTTTTTGTGTATTGGAGCGGAAGGAGCGACTTGTGACCTACGACGCCGCGCTTGGCCTCGAGCAAAGGACAACCTTGCTGTGGATTGAGGCGAGCAGAAGGGGTGGATCCGAAAAAGGAAAAGAAAACGAAGGCTCAGACACCACGCAGAGATGAAGAGAGATGAAGAGAGAGACACAGGCAACAAAAGAGCTGTCGGGCGAATGAAAGGGAAACGACAACGACAATGACAACAAACAGAAAAAAAAACGGCACCACAGCCGTGGCGTTGACGAACCAAAGAACAGTGCGGCGGCGTGTGTATAGAGAAGACACGTTGGGGAGTTCCTGACCAGAACAAAAAAAAAAGCAACAACAGCCAAAACGAGCACCGTCGCACTACGCGAGAGAGACAAACAGGCAAAGGACGCGGCGGCTCGGAATGCGGCGGAGAGAAAAAGGCAGTCGCTCACTCTTTTCCGTACCCTCTCACGCGTACACCACCCCCACCCTACAAGACAATAGCACAGACACACCGGAGGCACAAGCACCGGCGAACAGACTACAACAAGACGAGATTCACTCTGGCAAGGAGAGAGACTGATGGGGAGATGGCGCGGGGAGACACGTTAGCAATCTCAAACAAATTCTGAAGCAGATATTGAGAGGGGCACATACACACACACACGCATACATACGCACAGCCAAGGGCAAGGAAGAAAAAAAGGGGGTAATTATGCTCACGAGACAGAGAAGACGAAGTAGAGAAACAGAGATAATGCGAGAGAGCTAGAAGCACAAAAGACATGCGGGGAAAGGAGGAAAGAAGGGTGAGAGAAGGAGCGGGGGGAAGTGAGGGGATAAAACAACAGGCGGGATACTGAGGACAACACCGAGAGCAACAGCGAAGGCAAAAATAGACAAACCCCAGTGAAACCGAAGGGTCGACCAACCACAGATGAAAATGAAGTGCAAAGAGAAAACGAGAGAAACCCGCAACGGAAAAGAGGGGGGCAATCGAACAAAGTAACGACAGAGAGGACAGGCGTAAAATCGGACGGGACACAGACGACACAGAGAAAGCAAAAACACACGAGATCCCCACAAGAAAGGAAAGAAACAGAAAAGGCAGAAAAAAATGACGAGTGAATGGAAGACGAAGCACCGTTTGTTTCGAAGTGAATGACAGAGAGAGAGAGAGACAGAGGGAGTGAGCAAGGGAGAGATCTGAAGGGCGTCAGCAGGGTGAAGAGGAGAAGAGGTGCGATGGGGAAAGAAGGTGTGGTGTACCTGTGTATGAAGAAGAGGGAAAGATACCGCTGACCCAGGCGCCAACTTACAAGAGATAAAGAAGCTTGGCGAGCAGGCAGATAAGAGACAAATAGAGAGAGGCGTACACACACACACACACAGACAAAATGCGCTGTCAAGCAGCAGTGGCGGTCAGACAGAGAGTCGGTGCGTGTGGTAGCCTGTGCTATGTCGGGTGGGCCCTTGCGATGGGTGTCTTGCCAATGGGCTATCGCTCTTTTTCTCCGCTGTTATTGCTGGAAGGAAATCACGAATTAAAAGTGGCGACCTTTGCGATGAGCCCGTCTGGGATGTGGAGGGACGTGAATGCGTGCGTGCGTTGATTTGGACGGAACACACGGGAGGGGTAGGGAGGCGTCCCTCACTGTCACACTCTCTTGTTGGTGGGGTGAATAGTGGTAAGAACTTTTTCTTCTTATGGTCGTTGTTTTGATGTTGCTTCTTCTGGATGTGAGTGTATGGGTAGGTGTTCTGGCATTCGGATTCGCTCTTTGAAGGCAGGCACGGAGAGAGAAACAAGGGAAGACAGTGAAAGGAAGGAGGAGATGAAAAGGGAGTCCTCGTGGGCCGTTTCACTCGATGTTGGGGAGAGTAGGGAAGGAGAACAGGAGGAAGAGGGCAATGGCCGCACGGATGCGCGTAGAGCAGACGGCGTCCTCACTCAAAGCTGATAGACACGAATGTCCCGGTGCACAACAAGAGGGAACGCCAAGCAGGAAGGGAACTGCACAAGGCGCCGCTAACATATCGACGAGATGGGCCATCACTTCCCTTGCGCCTGAGGAGGCAAGGAGCGATCCAACGCAAGACGTCGCACAGACGCGCATCGTTGGGGATCTCTACTTGTACCTGGGTCTCACTACTTTTTATGACACCTCTAACTTATCCCGCAGGCGCCAAAGGCACACACACACACGCACTGGCACGAGCATAATAATAAGAGTGAAAAGCGTCACATAACTCATCAGCAAGGGGTAAACCAGAGAGAGAGAGAGAGGAGAGGAAAAAAAATAATAATCAGCAATTTGATCCAAAACAGAAATGAATGCGACGGATACAAAACAAAACAAGCGAAAGCACGAGGAAACTGAGAACCCGCAAACTCAAAACTGAGGGGGGAGTGTATGGGGGAGGGGGGGGGAGGGGGCGCACGAGGAGAGGTGTTAGAGGCAACAGGCCGAGAGGAAGGGCGTGACACTGAAATGAAAAACAGAGAACAGACAATCGCGAGTGGAGTGGGGAACAGAAAAGGAGGATTGACAGCATACAGTGACCAGAAATCAGGGAAAAGCTACGAAAGAAAAAAAAACGAACGGAGGAGAGAAGAGGGGAAAGCGACGAAAGGGGGAGCGAGAGCAAGCGAGGTGACATCGTCGCAAGACATGGGAGAGGAGGGGAAGGCGATGTGTTGGGCGAGACAGCCGTGCAACCGCTGACGCAAGCACTGATGTGCTGACGCTACGTTCTCCTGACAGTCAACGGCGGGGGAACACCAAGCAGCGTGAGCCACGACAAAACGAGAGAAGCAAGAGAAGGGAACAACATCAGCCAAATGTGGAGGGTCTGTGGAAAGTGTAGAGGTGAAAGGAGAGTAAAATATATACTTCATGTGTGCGCCCCCTTTTTTTTCGCTTTCGAGTAAACCCTCCCCTCTCCCGTCCCTCTACGCGCCTTCCTTAACGCCCTCCCCACCCACCCACCCACCCCCCCCCGCGACACTGCTGCCAACATGCGCACGGTGGGCCCCCGGAGCGGAGGGAGAGAAGCCACCAATCACGCCCCCCTCCGCGAAACAACTGAAGCGATGAAATCAAATACGAAAGAAGAAGGGGAGAAGAAACAGAAAAAATCAACACACAAGCAAACACACGAGTACCCTCTCCCTCCTCTGCCTGTCGCCTTCGCTCTCCTGCCACATTTCCTGCGCGTTACCCTCCCCTCGTCCCCACCCATTTTTGTTTGTTTCTTCGCTCCGTGCGGCCTTCTACACGCTACGCCCCCGCTGTCGTCGCGTTTTTCTTGATCTGGCCAAACGCGACGCCGCGGGCACGAGAGGCGAAGAGCAGCGAGCTGCTCGACTCACTGGCGTTGTAGCTAGCCGGGCTTACGCAGACAAACATGAGCACCTTTGCCTGCCCGGCCATGGAGTCCTGGAGCAGGAAGGTGAGGGCAGAGTTACGAAAGGGCACGTGCTTGGCGTTTTGAGAGAGCCCGGCAATCACGTCACCAAGAGCCGACAGCGACTTGTTAATCGCCACGGCCTCCTTGAGCTGCTGACCCTCCGCGCCGCTCTTTTCCACGCGCTCACTACCGGCCAAATCGATCAGCGACAGCTTGCCGTAGCTCTGGATATTCGTCTGCTTGTTCGTCGTGCGCACAATGATATACAGAAGCATGTGTGATCGCGAGGAGTGCTCATTCATGTTTGTCGTGCCCTCGCTGCGGTGTGTCTGGGCCGTCGCCATGATGCTGTCAATGTCCCTCGGTGACGTCACCGGCACCTCCTTAATGTTCGTCACATACGTGCCAAACGGCCCGCCCTGCTTCACCTCATACGTCAGCCCGGCTGCCTCCTTCTTGGTGGCCAGTAGGTCGCGGATCTGCTCGCAGTAAATCTCCAACACGGAAATCATCACGACCGAAGTCTCCGTGTCCTTGCGCTCCTCAATGATTTCGAAGAGTCTCTCGAGGGCACGCGTGTTGATGCCCTTGTTCTCGCCCTCAGTGCCGTTCATCGTGAAAGTCTTACCACTCCCGGTCTGGCCGTAGGCAAAGATGCAGACGTTGAAACCGTCCACGACACTGTCGATAAGCGGAGCCGTGTCCTCGAATACGCGCGACTGCGGCGACGTCGGCGGGTAGACCTCGTCGAACTCGAAGAGCTTAGGCCGCCCGCTGGCGTCCACGAACTTCACTTCGTCCTGCGAGGGGTACGACATGACGTCCTTGTGGCCGCCGTCGATCTCCCTCTGCAACATCGGTCGCACGCGGCAGTACACGCGGATATTGCCCTTCAGCTCTTGAATAGTATTGTAGTAGGTTTTGCGCAGCCTCATCTCGCGCCTGTATAGCTCCTGCGTCCACTGCAGTGCCATTTGGTCGGCCTTGCGGTCCACATCGCTCGCCTGAATCATGGCCGCCATAGCGTTCGACATCTGCGCTGAAAACAACTGAGCCTGCTTCGTGATGTCAGAGCAGAGAACCTCTTTGATCTCGCGCTGGCACTTTCGAATGGATGTCACGAGACTCCGCATGTGGTCGGTCGATGCCGGTTGCATAGAGCGGGTAGTGCCAGCAGCACCCCGTGCGCCAAGCGGGGAGGCACCCAGCACCGGCAGAGGCGTCAGATGGGAGCTGTCCACGTTGCCACCCGTCTCCAGCAACTCCACACGTTCAGCGTACTGTTCCAGCATGCTGACGGCCTCCTTGTTCTTTGCCTTGGCGTCCTTGTACTTGTTCTGCAGATCCTCGTGCTTCTGGCGCAGTTCTTCCAGCTGTAAGCGCAGGTGCTGCGTCTCACCTCGCTCGCGGTTCATCAAATTCTCCGTCTCCTGCTGTGCCTTCTTCATCACCTCGGCTGCGTCAGCACGTTTGCCACCCCCGCGGCGCAGGCGCAGCTGTCGCTGCACGTCGTCATCGTCGCTATCCGTCTCCGCCAAGTCCTCGTCGCCTAGGGCGCGTCTCTTGGAAGATTGACCGTCGCCGATGTCAAAACCTGCCATGGCTTCGTACAGGCTCAGAGCCTCGGTAAAGCGCTCGATAAGACTCATCAGCTCATTTCCGATGCGACTGTGATCGCCAGACTCGAGCATGCGTATGCATGCCAGCTTGTGCTGTTTGCATTCCTGGACAATCTCTTTGTCCGCGAGAACTGACGGATGCTCCAGTATGTACTCAAGAGAGGCCAGATCTCCCTGACACTCCAGCAGAATCGCCTCCTCCGTATCGAGGATATCGTTGCGGTTGGTATTGTTTAGAGAGGCGAAGTTCTGTTGAGGGTTATTGGCGGGCTGCTGCTTGTCCTTGAGCATCTTGGAGAAGATGTTCTGGAACGGCTCACCGAGGACGCGGCTCTGCTGAAAGCGCTGGATCAGACGTTGGTGCCCATTTGTGTGGTAGAGCTGGTACCACTTGATGACGGTGCACATAATCTTGTCGCGCACCTCAGCTGAAGAGGTCGTCTTAGCCACCTTGAACAGGCGATCCGTCCACTTATCCCCCGACAGCATCACGGCAAACTGCGGACCACTTTGGATGACGCATTGATCCATCACTGTTATCATGCAGATCTGCGTCGCTGGTGGTTTGTACTTGAAGTGCTGGCGGATCCCCTCCAGTACAAAGCCACCGTTGCCGTGGCGGATGTGCTCGACGAGGCGGGCCGTGGCGTCCGGATCACCATCCGGATTGCGAGAAGACATCTGGCGCATAATCAGTTCGTTCACCTCCAACTCAACCGCCGAGGACGCGACGGCCTGTGGACCGCCACGATTCGCCACTATGTTCATCGTGTACTCTTTAGGGAGAAGAACCTTTGAGCGATTGTGTGGATTTGGCCGTTGCTCTACTGCAGCAACATAACACGAGGGCAGGGAGGAGCTGGCGAAGCAAAATACGCAGCTGCAGGTCAGAGCACGCGCGCCGTCGGAGAAAGCAGAGGAAGGAGGAAGAGGGAGGGCAAGGCAGGGAGACAATACACGCAGAAAGGGGGAAAAAAATGAGAGGTGACGTGCTCAACAGAGAACTCTTGTAGCCTGTAGAAGTACGGGTGCAGATGCATGGGTTTATCGGCCGCATCTGATGGAGAGTGGGTGTACCAACAGCCAATGAAGCGAGGAGGTATGTGGGGTGAGGTGACGAGTACGGAAGTTCGAGAGAAGGGCGCCAGGGCGGACACACAAAAGAAAACAAAAGACTGAAGAGGAGGTCGGCAGTGATTGGGCCCGACAGTGAACACACACGAGGAGCGAGCAGAAGAAACCACTACTGGTACGGGAGAGAGGCTTAAGAAGTCACTGTAAATGCGCTCTATATGGTAGAGGCCCCTCCACTTCCAGTGGATCCGGCGGGACGGGGACAACGAGGAGTGGGTCATGCACACGCTGGCAAGCACCCACCGCCGCGATGCGTAATAGCAGAGGACGGCAGCCAAAAGTCAGTCACAAGGCAGCAACAGTTGTAAACACTCGGCCACAGTTCAGCTTTCACATTAGTCTCCCGTCGCGCCCCCTCACAATATGCATCGGGTAGCAGGGAGGGGGGGAGCAACAGAAACAAGGGTAAAGGAGATCGTCATGGAACACCAGCGCAAACAGGCCAAAGGCTCACTGGATCCCCTGCAGCACTGAACGCCCCATATCACTGACAGTGTTGAACTCCTTTTTGCTGTTCTTACAGAGCAGTTCGTCCTGTGCATTTAGGCGGCTGCCTCGTCCCTGGATCCGGGTGGTACGCCACACGCTATCAGAAAGTAAACAGAGGCGCACAGCAGGCGTGGCGTGTTTCACTGCGCGCAGAGGCACGTTTGGCCTTTTCCTTCAGCATTGCCCTCAGCTCCTGCATAGGAAAGACTCAGCGTACTGTCTTCCCTTTCTTATCCGCCTCACTCTGGTTCCACATCCTCAGCCCACACCAACACACGCACACACTCCCACGTTCACCAACATCCACGTCTCCGCTAAAAACAAAACCAAGTAAAAGCAAAAAAGCAGCGGAAGGTGCAACAAGCTGCTATCCACACAGCGTTGTACTTCCATCCAACACGATTATTCCACCACGACCCAGTGAACCAACAGACGCGCACAACAACGGCAGCCCACCTGTGTCTCGGTGCGGTGCTACAGGCTAAATCCCGGACCGTCTAGGACCAACCGACAGCCGTCGGATCGGGCCATGCGCCTCGCGGGCTCCTCTCGTCCCTCCTCGCCCCCTTCCCGCATGCGTGCTGCGCGATCGGCGCCACAGACAGGCCTGCTCCGCGCACATGCACTGCGGGCTCGGTGGATGTGCACTTCTCGGCGCCTTGTCCGTCCATCACGCGGGCTCCGTAGACCTCGGGGTGCGGTGTTTGGACGCGATACGCCATGCCAGCTGCGGCCGATAGCACGCACGCACGCGGTGCTCGCGCCACCAGATCCCGGGGCCTGCCTCAGGGCGACGTTGTTGCCTGGGGAATGGAGCTCGCCGTCTGCAGCTCCCGTCCCCGTCGATGCCACGGGGAGTGTCTGGAGGGCCTGCCCGCATGCGCCGCGACAGGCGCGATGTCGCGACTAGTCTGTGGCAGCAGGGGCACTCCGCCTTTCCCGGAATCCGCACCCCATCGACAGGCGTGGGTGTGTCGGGCCGAAGGGGCCCGTGTACACGCATGGACCCGCGTACAAAGAACCCGTCGCGTGTCGTTCTGAAGGGGCGCAGGGGGCTGCCATAGGCACCTGACGGGGAAAGCCTCTGCAGCGCGAAGAAGATGCGTGTCATCCGATCGTTGCGTGCTAGATGGTAGAAGGAAACTGGCGAACAAGAAAGAAACAGCGGAAGGCAGGGCGAGAAAAGCGGAACAAAAAGGCAAAGAAAAGCAGACGGACAACAGATCAGTCCAACTGTAATCTTTATCGCAGCGTGTCCATCCTGCCATACAACAACAGTCACGCTCCGCTCTAGCGCCGGCCAGTCACAGAGTCGCCGACATCAGCGGCGATGCACAGCTCTGACCTCCCCGCGCCGTAGGCACTTGGCCCTGCCACCGCCAGACGTGGCGCAGCATCGGCAGGGATAGGGGAGCTGCCTGGCCGCACCACACAGAGTGGGCACTGGAAACCGATACCACGCACTGAGGTGTGCCCCTTGCCATCGGAGAGGACAAGTGCCCAAACACACGCACCTACACACACCACAAAACCAAGCGTGTCTTTGTGTGCGGTAAAGGAGAAGGTGGAAGGGGAATCGAAGAAGACAAGAAAGCCAAAGAAGGGGAAAAGGGGATGGGGAATAGGAAGGGAGGCGAGGAGGAGGGCATAGCAGCAGCTGGCGTTCACATATACATACAAGAACGAGCACACAAACAAGCTGTGCAGGTACACATGAATGCACAAGGCGGATTTCTCATTAGCAGTTCGGTAGCTCACATAACACATACATGTGACGCACAGAAGACACAAAAAAAAAACGACAAGGGCTTTCATGTCATCGATGGCTGCCAGAGAAAGAATAGCGTTGTTGTTCTCCAGCGTGTGGACCACCACCACGAACCAGTGGATTGACAAAGCCTAACAGGTGCCTCTGTGGTGCACTACGTCTGAATCTCGGGGCGTCTAGGATGGAAGGTAGAAGAAAAGAGAAACACAAGGGCAGCGAAATCGGAAGACGAACACCACAAGTGAGGCGGTCGGTCCCTTCTTGAGAAAAGGAGGTATGGCAGAAGGTACAGTGAGAGGCGTGCAGCAGCGGTTTGTTCTCTGTCTTTTCATCCCTTGCGGGCCTCACACAACCACAGTGAGAGAAAGGGGCGGGTCAGGTACATTACATAGCGAGACCGGTGCCGTCGTAGTATCGCGGGTTGTTTGGACAACCAGGGCTCGAGGCAAGGTGGTACCGCCACCCTTCCATGCCGCTCTTGAAGCGCTCGTGGCACAGCGGGCACACGCTTTGCGTCGGCACTGCCTTGATGCACTTCTTCGCCATAACGTGCTCGTTGTACTCCGTTGCGCGGACTGCCTCGTGGCATCGAGGGCACTCACGCACCAGCTGCCGCTTCTCACACTCCGTCACCAAGTGCTGCTGCAGTTGGCAAATTTCTGTCACCTGGTCGCACAGGGGGCACGGGCAGAGCATGGGGCAAGTACTCACATAGTGCAGGTCCAAGTTGTGTTCATTAAAGCTTGAATTGTACTCGCCGCAGAACTGGCAGGTACGCAACCGGCAGTACTCCATCTCGCTGCTCAATGCAGGCGCACGCAGCGAAGGTGGTTCAGAGGAGACGCCCGGTGTGACCTCTTCAGCGGTAGCGTCATTCACCTCTCTCGCACGAGGTGCCGATGGACGCTGGAACTGGGCCTGTGACGAGCCTGCACTTCCACTGCTGCGTCGCTGGACAGTCAAGGGGTCCGTTTGCATGTCTAACATCTTTGGCACAACGCTGCGGGCGACAAGTTGGTTGTGCTTGTAATGCTCCAACTGCTCCTCGACGAGTGCTTGCTGCGCTAGCTTGATGTTCTCCAGGTAGCCGCTTGTGGAGCTAGGGTCTAGGTAGAGTAACTTCGCCAACAAACCCACCGCGACCTGCCGCACATCGGCGTTGGAGTGCTGAAGACTCGGCAGCAACACCATGGAGCATAGGCTGCGCGTGTCAAGACCGTCGGAGGTGTAACACGCGAGTCCAAACTCGTCCACAAAGGTGCTGAGAATGTTAATGCGCGACATATGCGCGCGGACGCTGGCAGGCTTCTTGTGTTGCTTCTCTGGGTCCACCAGCAGCAACTCCACGACGCGGCGATGTCCGAACGGGGAGCGGGCGAGAGCCACCACTGCCTTCTCTACGCTCTCTTGAACACGAATATTTGACTCACCGAGTCGCGCTGTGAGTTTCGGAAGCGCCTTGGCGACAGATTCGGCGACCTGGTCTGCCGAAGCGCCAGGCACGTCGCCTTCTACGATCTTGGTCAGAGCGCTGCAGGCTGCGATGGCGGCACCTGGCACCGGGTCCCCGACGCCGAAGCCCTTGAGAGACATGTACAGCACCAGCTGCGCCCATGCAGCATCGCTGTGGGAAGCGAGGGCTTGAGAGCCAGTACTCGACACAGCGCCGTGCAGCGCCGCCTCCCGCTGCTGCCCTTTTCGGCTAAACAAGCAAGCTACGCAGTACACACCGAGATCTTTTGTGTATGGCTTCGCCGCTGCGGCGGCGTCGCCAGTGAGTGGCAATGGCCCAGGCAGCACCGTCGACACGCGCTTGATGGCGGCGTTGAGGGCGACCTCCCAAGCGGCACCGTCGCCGGCGAGCGGTACCTCATCGCCGCCAGAGCCGCTTTGGTTGCTTGGCTGGTTGTCTGTTAACCCACCTGTAGTGTCAGAGAGGTCATAGTAGCCTTTGCCGCCTACTACTATCTCGTCATGCGCGTTCCACCCTCTCTGCACGTAGTGTGGGGAGGCGGCGCCGTTATCGTTGTCATATGCTGCGGCACTGCCTGGCGCGCCTGCCGCGGAGGAACCGTGCAGCTGCGGTAATGATGGCGAGGCATTTGTCGCAGCCACAGCCGACGGTGCCGCGTTCGGTGCAGCAGTGGCAACCCGCTCGCTCTCCTCTCGAAGCGCCGCAATACGCAGCTTGATCTTCTTGGCTAGCTTGTAGTCCTCCACCGTCACGGCGCGCTGCTTTTCCAGTTCGAGCCGCGCAATCTCACGCTGGGCGTGCTCGATGATGGTAATCTGCTGCTTAAACGCCTCCGCGGCATCAAAGTCCTCCTCCTCCACAGCCTTCTGCTTCATAGCAGCGAGCTCACTGACACGGGTGGTGAGGTTGCTGGCCACCCTCGCTGACGTGCTTGAGGTGCCTTCGCCAGGGGGAGGCGGCATCATCTCATCCAGTGGTACCGTGGCATGCACTCCTATGTGAATGGCGAGTGGGGTAGCGATCCAGTCCTGCAGCTTCTTCAGAAGCTCACCGTGAACCGCTAGGGCCACTACGCCGATTTGCTCGAACATGTTGTAGCTGTTGGCATGGGGATTGCGCAGCACCAGCTTCAGGTATGTGCAACGACGCTGCAGGCCAACGGTCTTGAGCTCCCTAGCCTGGTAGTCACTAGCCACATTGTTGGAGAAGCGGACGTGGCCAAGACGCTTGAAGACTGCCTTGCTGTACGGTCCACACACACCATTCTGCTCCTCTTGCGCCGTCGGCTCGGCGACATAGACGATCATGCAGGACGATATTTTGCTTTCGTGGGAGAGAATGCGTAAAGTGTTCACCCACACAACACCATCAAAGCGGAAGCCAAGCTCCTGCGGGTACGGTGCATGCACCCGTGAGACCCATCCGCACGAGTGCCGATCCTGCACGCGGAGCGCGTCTGCCGAGTGGACTTCATCATGAGAACTAACGTAGCACAGGTACACATCTAGGCGAGGGCCATACTTCACCTCTGACTGGAACATGAGGAACGCTTGAATACAGTGAGAGAGAAAGGTTTTCAATTATTAAAACGTCGAAGGAAGGAAGGGAGGGGGCGATGGCGTCGCGGATGCTGTTGTTTGTCAGATTACTTCGCTTGTCTTCCTCTGCACACGGCCTGCTGCAGGAGGGAGCGACGTATGGAGGGGGTGCCGAACGACCAACTCGCACAAGAGAAGCAGGAGAACAATGGGATACAGAAGACGATAAGCGTCTCTAATCACTGATGCAGACGTCTCAGCTGAAGACAAAATATAGAATGCATGCACCGCCACCAGGAGCGACTGTACACGACGGATGAAATATATATTTGGTCAAGGATCTGAAGGAACAGAGACAGTGGCAAGATAACCGCAGTGAGGGTTTACTCATGATGCTTTCCACCCTCGCAACGATAGTCAGTTAAAACGCGAAGAGCAGTACTCCAAATCGGGTAGAGAGAGAGAGACACAACAACAACAGCGAACGGTGATGGTATTTTTCTTTTCCTTTCTGACCTGCTGTTTTGAGTAAGCAATTTGCGTCTCCAGGAAAGCATAGTGACCTCCCGCTCTCCTTACACATACGAGGGAAGGGGGTGGTGTACAAGAAAAGACCTACGCTTTGGTGGTTTCCTAGTCTTCTACCGCTAGCAGATGAGGAAATGGGAAGAGAAAAACGTGGTACGTGGAGGCGTTTACCTTGCGAGCTGGGCTCATATAAGGACAAGGGGAACGCAACGGAATAACACGCCGTGAAAAGAGGTCGCGTCGCCACAAGCCACAGTGAGAGGACGGACTGTCGTGTACAGAAGACCCGCAAAAAAAAAAAGGGAGTAGGAGACAGATGGGGAGGGTTACGGAAAGCGAAGGACAAGGGGGGGGAGGCGGCGGCACCCACTAGGTGGGTGCGCACGTCCCCTCTTGTCTGCGCATCATCTCTTTGCCGAAAGGCGCGCACAGGCTCCGTCTGCTCCACCAATCATAATCATCGCAGGAGCGCGAACAGTTCCACATGAGTGCCGCGCGCCTTGTATGAAAGGCACCAAAGTGCTTTGTGAGATGCCATAGGTAGACGAGGGCAACTGCAACACAGACTCACTTTGAATCTCATGACCGGCTGTCTCCTTTCCCCGACAACTCAGCAGCGTGGCTCACTCTCTTGTTTGCCCACCATCAGCAGCAGCAGCAGCGATGGCACCACTGCTGCCCGAGGTGCCTACTTTCTGTATGTGTGCGTTTGCGTCTTTGGCGTTGGCTTCACGTTTGTTAGCGACTTATCCGAATGTGCGAGTTGTGCTTCCCTGTCGTCTGTTAGACACAATCCTCTGTGCGGGTGGTTTATCCGAGAGTTACTTAAGGGGAGTTTAAAAGAAACCAACACCAAAACAAATCAGTAATGGCCTCCATGTCAGGCGAATTCAGCGGCACTCAAAGTGAGACAACGGCCAAAAAAAAAAGAGAACGACGGGACGTACACGGAAGGAGGCGAGAGGAGTGGTGGGCGGAGAGAGAAAAAACGCCAACCGTAACTCCACGAGAGACGATGTGAGGGAAAGGGCGACTGCGGCGCGCCTGAGGTATGCGCCGCCCTCACGTCAGCTGTCGGAGCTGCCCGCGCACAGAGGAAAAAGGCCGGGATGCGCAGAAAAAGAAGACGAAATGGATATAGCGCGCCACTACGACTCCTCGTCGTCGTCCATGTCAATCTCCTCACTGCCCTCCACCGCCTCATTGTGGCTTTCCTCAGAGTAGCTGCCGCCTTGCTCACCAGCGGCCTCCTCTCTATCATCACCCTCAGCCTCAACCGCGGCTGCCTCGTCCTTTTCCAACTTGTACTGAGGAGGCGTCAGGAAGTCGGGGCTCATTTCAACCACGCCGTTTGGTAAAAGGACCGCAATGTCGCGCACCGCTGACGCCAAAACGTCCACGAGGGCATTGAGGTGGTCTGTCCCTTTCAGCTCGTCCGTCTCTGCAAGACGCTTGCCCTCGGCAGCCGCAAGTGAGAAGATCTCTGACGCAGCGCCGACTTGTGCAGGCGTCAATGTGACGTCACCAGACGCTCGCATGACAGCCCACGGCACGTGGCGTCCCTCCGACATCTCGCGCAGGAACGTGCGGGCACCGAGCCGAAGCGCGTTGTGCGCGTCTGCACGCGAGACCTTCTGGTACTTGCTAGACTTGCCCTTACCTTTCTTCATGACAGTCGAGATGTACACGAGCTTGCTTGGTGTGGCGTTGCTATAGGTGACATCCAGAAGGGTAGACTGGCTGCGTTGCTGGCCCGAGTTGAAGCCTCCGTGTGCGGTGAGACTACTACTGGTCACTTTGCCCATGGTGCTGGCGTCCGACGCGAAGAGCGGGGACACGTGGAAGCCGCCATCGCGACGCACAGCGCGGCCCAGCTCGCGCAGGAACTTCCCTGCCTCCTTGAGCAGGTTCCTCTCGCTACCCTCAGCCCCGCCCACCGCTGGCACGCAAAAGGCCTGCGCCATAGCTGCCTTGTCCGCGACCCCGTCAAACAAGACACACCCCATAGCCTCCGGCTCTGGGGCGCGTTCCACGAAGGCCACAGAGCGGAAAAGCACGTCACTGCCAACCGGGGTGCGCAGCTCCTTTATCATGCCGGCATCCTCTGGGAGCTGTACCAGCGTCACTGCCTTGGCATTGGGCATGGCAAACTTTCGGTGCACCTTCTCCTCCTCCTCAGTGAGGCCGGAGCGGATGAGCTGCAGTTGGGCGGCGCGCAGCGGCACGGTGCTCACACTGCTTTCGTTGGCCTCCCTCGAGAGGGTGCGGCACAGTGTGCGGCGGCCGGTGTTGGGCAGCCCGATCACAAACGCGCAAATTTTGCCCGTCAAGTTCGAAGCCATCCTCTTACTGCTGCAGCCCTCGCTCTGACGAAACTGATTCAACACCCGCAGAAACTGGCGCTGCGTGCGCTCGCTATGGACTGAGAAAGGCGTGATGGTTGATACGATGTTGTCGCCGAGGCCTTGGGGGTAGCGCTGCTGCAGGGCGAAGGCCACGAGAGCGAGCTGCGACACCATAGCGGGAGCGGAAACCATATCCACCTTGGTCAGGGTGAAGAGCAATAGTACCCTCCGCCCTCCCATGTAGTCAGCGGCCTGGTCAATGATAGCGTCCAACAGGGTCCACGGCATTGACTGCGCCGCGAACCGAGCGTCGAGCGTCACAACATACGCCACCGCAGGCAACTCCAGTATGAGCGCATCGGCTGCATCCTCGGCTGCCGCCGCCGCTGGAAAGACAAGCTCTGTGAGCGCGCGGTTGAACTGCACGCAAAAGTGATTCGAGTCCGTTGCGGAGATGTACAGTAGCTGACGTCGGTTTCTAGCGCATGCGCCGACGTTGACTGGCTGGTCCCCTTCGCCACCGTCGGCCTCGGCTTCGATGCTCTTGTGGGCGCGACGCTCTGCCTTCATCACGCGCGCCGTTTCCCGCGCCTGTAGTACGTGGCTGAGGATTTGCTCCTTGTCTGGGTGACGGTTGGATACCTTCAGCGCCAGCTTTGCCAGGTCGTGTGACTTCTTGCTCCTCTTCGGAGCTATTCCAGACTTCTTAAGGGCTTTGGCAGCCTTCTTCAGGTCGCGTTTGTGCTCAATTTTTTTTCGGTCAATCTTGTGACGCTGCTTCGAAGACATGCGCTTCGACTTGGAAGCCTTTACCTTCACCATCTTGTCAGCGCGTGGGTTCGGGGAGGGGGGCGGTAAAGAGAAAGATGCAGCTCAGGAAAGGGAGGGCCACTTCACAGGACGATGGAAAGAGGATCAACGCGACAAGTGCTTCCAGACACAACGACGATAAGGAAAAGCTGCGCCTTCTCGGATGGCAGAGGCCTTTGTAAAGCACACCGTGCTAGTGTGCACAGGTCAAGGATGTCGTTGTTGTAAACTGTGCGCAAAGGGTATGTGCGTATGCGCCAAGGGCCAACAGCAGACGGGAATGTATAATGCGTAAGCACAACCGTCCTCAACATTATACGCAAGATAGCAGAAAACAGGAGACACAATAGAATGTAAGTGCAAAGAGTGGCATCACGCAGTTTGTCTTGCCAGTCACACAGTACTCTCTCACGCAGCCGGTGATAGGTTCATGTGCAAAAGCGCCGTTGTGTGGCAGTCCGACTTTATCCGAGAGAGCATGATCGACTCATGCACTGCAAGGAACAGGTGAGCAAAGCTGTGGTGAGAAGCGGCTAAAGCATCATGCTTCTTCCAAATAAGTCCACTGCCTACCCCCTTCTCTTTAGCACAAAACACGCGCCAAGACACTTCGATGCAACGCAGGGCTTGCATCTTGCGTCTACGTCTCCGCGGAGTATATCCACAAGAGCACAACGAGAATCAGTTAACCTCGACATCACTGTGCTTTTTGTCGTTTGAGCTCGTGTTGTGTTTCGCACTTGCTGTACCTATTCAGCACCATTGGGCATGGATCGCTACTACTACTTCTGCGGACCAGTTTCCCTGAACGAGGAAAAATTCGTCTTCTCTACGCCAGATGAGGCAACTGTTCAGTAGCTCTGGTCCTACCCATCCCTCGTCATTCCTAGACGATACAGAGCCAACCTCGTCTCCCAGAGGTGCGCGTGGGGTTCAACGAGAAGAAACGCATGCAAGCGAGGTGCTCTAAAGAGCTACAGGAAAGAAGGAATTTTACAGCGAAAAGGGAGACATAGAAGTGTCGAGGCGATGGAACCCACGAGGAGGTGGAACGATATCCTCATGTCTCTAAGTAAGCCTATGCAGGAATGGAAGAGGGGAAGGTACGGGGCCGGTGGTGTGGGCTCGTCAGCACCTATGGGTGACCATCAGTGAGGTGTGAAAGAAACGAGGGCTAGAAGAGAGAGTTTTCTGCACCTGCCTCCTCGTCTCCCAAGAAGCTTTTTTCCCACAAAATCGGCCTGAGCAGCGCCTAGGGATGGTGTGCTCTACTGCCCCCAGGGTCAGCATGCACACCTCTCTTTTCGCCTGCCCCTCCCCCATCACCAGCGTACTCCCTCTCCAGGCAAGTCGCCACACACGCATCCGTCCCAGTACGTGAGGGGGGATACTACGAAGCCGACGCAACAACCAAAAAAGCAAAGAGCTTCTTTGAGGCATGAAAAACGCAAGCGGAGAAAAGGGAAAGAAAAAGAGAAGGAATCACCAAACGCCCGCCCAAAGGCGGGGCACCAAACGACTGCCAAGGCACACATGCACCAGAGGAGACGTTCGATGTCTATCAAGACAAGACAGCAGTGCGACAAAGAAACGCAAGGACGGGGGAAAGGGAGAAAGGCAAGAAACTTTCTCCTAGCATGCAGGTGTAGCGACGTGGGTATCTCCTACCCTCTACGCAGCCCTTGTCGCGAAGGCGGTGGCAGAGCAACCGTTCAGACCAAGCTGCGGCTGGGTGGCGCCGTCAGGGTAAATAATGACGGGCACCTCAAATCGAAAGTTGGTGAGGTCGGCCGCAACAAGCTGTTTCTGCACAGCCTCAACGGACATTTTGCTAAGGTTGCCGCTCTTCTCGATTGTTTGCCTAATCTGGTCTGCAAGCGCCACATCCATCACGCGGTTCAGCGCACGGTACAGCTGCACCATTCGCGGTGCCGCGTAGCGGCGCTCGGCGCTGTCTGGCGCACGGAAGCGCTCTGGGCGGTTCACGTACTGCTCCCACTCGGCAACGATGCTGTCGAAGTATGCATGCTTGCTATCAATGGTACCGCTCTGCACCCACCGCTTCATCCGCATGCACCGCTCGTCCCACTTGTGGCGGCGGTCGTAGTCAAAGTCCCTGTGGTACCACGGAAGGTTGCGCGTCTCCGGCACGTCGGGATCGAACTCCATATAGAAGTCAGCCCACGTCTTGGCCATGGGGTTGCGCGTCTTGTCCACCTTGATCTGAGCGAAGATATCACTAGTGTAGATGGCGTAGTTGCAGTTGTCCGAGATCCACGCATTGAAAAGCTTCTCTTGAGTAGCACCGACGGGTACCTTGGCCCAGTTGTATTCCAACGGCGCCAGCAGATAGCGCAGGCGGAAGTAGAAGGCATCGGTCTTCCACAGACGCGGGTTCGGCATCTCGCGCATTGCCTGCTTTAGGTACTTCTCGTACTCCTCAAAGCGAGTGGAGTAGAAGTCGTCGTCCTGGTACGCCAGTATGCGCTCCGCATTGATACGATTGGATTCAGGGCAGGTCTCACGGATCAGATACTGGAAGAGCTGCTCGCGGTTGTGTGTATACAGGTCCTCCATAGAGGTCTCCATGAGCGTTTCAATATCCTTCACCATACGACGGTAGCCACGACGATTCTTGCTAGCGTAGTGCTTCGGCTGGTTGTAGCCGCTCTCGACCCACCCCTGCATTTCACGCCGCGCATTCTGCCGGTCAGGGTCGACGTTCTTGATGTACCAACCCTCGTAGTCAAGATTCTTCTCCCAGTAGTTCGTGCCGTCGGCTTGCCCTTTCTCAAAGTAGCCCTTTGAGGCTGTCCAGGAAATCGGAATACGACCTGCGATCTTGCTAAACTCCATTTCGCACTGCTCACCGAGCCAGGACCAGTGACCGTTGTGTGGGCCTTCGCGGCGCTGCTCCTCGCCGTTCCAGAACTCGCGCTCATTATTCATTAGGCCTTCCTCTTTGGTGTACTGCTTGCCCAGCTCATCCATGCTCTCGTACTCGAAGTACTTCTCAATGGTCGCGCGAGGGCGGCGGAACATGATACACTCCTGAAACTCCATCCAGCCGTTGTGAAGCAGGTGTCGGATTGCATCCGGGTCTTTCGTATGCTGATTCTGTAAAAAGCGGAGGCGAATCTTGTCCTTCATCTGCGGGAGGGGAATGAGCAGCCAGTAGTAGTGCTTAAGCATTGGTAACGACTTGAGGATTGTGCGGTAAAGAGACATCGCGGCAGCCTTCAGCTCCCAGTTCACACCAGCGTTCGCTAGCAAGAACGTGCTTCCTTCGCGGCGCCCAGTGACCGAAAGGAACTCCATGTGGGGGTGATGATCCTCAATCGGTGTTTTTGGCATAACATCGCGATAGTCGACTCCCTCCGCAGCAGGGTTCCGCTTGTAATGCTGGTATCGCATCGCCGGCGGACCACCGGTAAAGTAGGGAGCCTGCTCAAACTTTCCTAAAGATGTGTTGAACTCAGGTGTCTTGATGTTGTCAGATCGGTCACGAGGCACATCGTACGTCGGTGGCATGAGGGTGCCCACCTCTTCAATCTTGTTGGGGTACTTTTCCTCAAAGTAAGTACTGGAATGCTTCTCTGCATAAAGCCCAGGGGCGTTGTCCACGCCGGTTGCGTTAGGAATGCCTCCATCGCCCGTCTTCGACATCCCAGAGTCCGACGAGTTGAAACACAACCCTGTAGCCACCACATGCAGCGGTACGCGCAAGCGTCGCAACATATTGTTTTCGCTATATATGACACTGCTAAAATACTAATTGCAGGAGAAAAGTGAGGTGCGGACAAAAAATAACGCGCTATCAGAACGACAGAAGAACAATGAACAAATGTGAATGAAATCAATATGCAAAGGGGGGAAATAGATGCGAAGAGCAGAGAAAGTTGGAAAGCACCTTCAGAAACCATGAGATTTGCAAGGAATGCAAAACAGTAGAGACAGTAGCATTTTGTGTGTGTGTGTGTGTGTGTGTGTGTGTGTGTGTCTTCGGATATGAGCTCGCAGCAGTATCATCAGTACTCAAAGATGAACCATAAAGTGAGATGGTTCTCTCTTGTTTCTACTATGTTCTCACAAGTACCCCCTTTGCTCGCTTCCATGTTTCTTTTATTTTTCCATTTTGTTAGCTCTCATGAACAGATATCGGAGTCTCCAGCAGGAGGTTTTCTCTGTTTTCGTAGGCACAGCGAATTACTGAAGTATATACATTGATCTGGAGAAGTGGTTCCAGTAAGATGAAGCAAGTAACGGCACCTTCGACCTACAAGCAAAAAAATGCCCGCCTTGTGAGCAAACGGGAACCCTCATAGGTCAACTGAAGTTCACCGTCGGTCACTATGCTTTGCCATAATCAGAAACGCATATACAGTGCACCCGTGTGAGAAAAAAGTCGTTTTTTTTTTTTAAGAAGCTACGGACCATATGTTGGTCTAAAAACGCATTCAAGACGCCGGGTCGGCCGAACGATACAACACCTCTCAGGGGTCATTGACACAGTGTCTGTCGATTGTACCTGAGAAGAACAAACAGAGCCGGACTGCACTCACCAAAGACACACTAGCCTAGAAACCTTGGTCGTGTTGAAAGTCAACGGCTTGCTCAGTCAGAAAGTAGTATTAGCTGTTGATACAAAAAAAAAAATGGAAGACACACTGAAAGGGGTAGCACCAGCACAGATTTCCGATAGCGCCTACGTTAGAATGAAAGTAGAAATAAGGCAAGTCAATTCTTGGTGATGTCTACTATTGCCCTTATCGCCCCTTGTCATGAACCGTAGTCGGGCGGCTTTCTCCTTGGCTGGTTTACTCGCTCCCAAAGCTGCATAGTGTATAGAAGCTAATAACATATATATATATATATATATATTCGAATTACTAATATAATATGCAAGAACTACTCACATCCGTAGTCCAGTCTATTGGCTTCAGCGAAAACCTTACAACAAAGGAGCTTTCTAAGCCAATATTTTTCCTATATAAATATGATTATATATATGTATATATATTTGTCTAGGTTGGTGCCACTTTCACTTGCTTGAATACGAGAGTAACGTAGAGATCTGAAAGCTAGGGAATACACGTGAGTTTTTAGCACTTTTACTACACTGTCCGCTGCACAACAGAGCTTTTCAGGTCTACGAAGCAAGAGGAAAATGCTGGCTGCAAAGGTGATAGTGCAATGCATAGGTAAAGGTAAAACGGAGAAAATTAGCGAGACACTAGGAATATCTTGCACTTGTTTTCATTGCCATCCATCAATATATCCTCCCAAATCATTCTTCTTTCGTTTTGCGAGAGTAATAAGTTGGCATGTCAAACACCAGTAACAAGTGAACACAACCTTCAAAAAGGCTGTATCATGAACCGCGAAAATCTGATATTGCAGGGCGGCCAAGCTTTAATTCGGCAAGAAGAAAGACAAAAGCTGGGTATTCAGTGACTATGTTCGGAGAAGAAATTGCTCACCTCCATTAGTCTTCTTTCCCTCCCATAGAGCTGGGGTCTCGACAGAGTAGGCTTACGTACCAGCTCATGCGTAAAAGTACGGCTTCTGCTCCTCCATGAGCATCCTCGAGACTACAGTTCACCGCGAAATTGCTGCACAGCTTTCAAATGGGGGAAACATGAGGGCAGTGTCCTGCAGAAGCGGAAGACGGTGAGCTAGAATGGCGGAAAGGGGGGCACACTTGACAAAGTGACGTAATTGTTTTAATAAGGAAAATATTAAAGGCAGCACCACCCCAGCATTTTAACAAGAAATATATATATATATATATATCGGCAACAAGATCGCTTTGCCTTTTCCCGTGATCAAATGGAAAACATACGAGCAGGTCTGCAGATAACTCACTATATAAAACAAAGCGCATTCATAAAACTACACTAAGCGACGATGACGAAAGCACTGCTTTACCGAAAGACAATGTGTGACAAGGATACCAAAGGTGTTCAGAAGCTTTTAGTGTACCTCGCCTATGAAGCTATTCAACTCGCAGCGCCCAAACAACATGGTAAGTAGAGGCGAATCTTGAAAAGTGGCAAAGGAGAGAAGGATTGACTTTACCGTTGACGAAGCGCACATAAATTCCCACTGATTCTTGAGACTAAAAAACACTGCGATCCCCAGACAATTTGAAGAGACTACACCCGGATTGGTGTGCAATACAACAAAAAAGAGAAAGAACAGTAAAGAAGATTCGCCAGGGGCCCATGGGAGCGTCAAAAGGCTAGAAAAGGTACAATAGACGCCAAAACACAACACAGTTGAGAAATATGAAATGGCAAAAAAAAAACGTGGAGTAAGATGTTTTAGGGCAGCGACTTGCTGCATCCGAGTTAGTGGAGAAAAATGCCGTATGATTCAATGGAAGCATTGTAACACACTAGAGGCAAGCGAAGAAAGCGCTAAGGCACAATTCCGTAAGTACAGGGAGCAGATAATCGAGACTGTGGCGCAATAACAAAAATGTCGAAGTCTTGATAGATTCAACATAATGTAAATCCGCAGTGTCAGTTTCACTTCCCACTATATACGCACTACGTGAAGACGAGCTTTAAGTTTAAAACGTGTATGGATTCGCCAGCGTTTCGTCAGGCCTTGATAATTTGAAAAACATCAAAGCGATAATACAGTGAATTACCTAAGGCTGGGTCCATTATTCAAGCTACCCAACAGAACAAAGAAACATTGTAAAGCACAGTGTATCGACAACAACTCATCACAGGCTCGGCGCAAGGCGTTTCCCTGGTAGCACAATGTGCTCCAGTGTACACAATGCGTTGTGTACTTCTAATACTGTGTTCTTTGATCGCCACAGTAGATAAGATCAATACAAAATAACCCTTGAAGAGCCTAGATGCAGGTTCTGTGCCGAACACTCAGCGAAAAAGCGAGCCTTGGCATTTTTTCTTTCGAAACAAATGGAACGCAAGGAGTAGGAAAAAAAAATGGAGTAATCAGAATTGAGATCTAGAGCAGAGCAACAAAAGGGCAGAGTTGTGTGAAAGGCATTCCCACACGGTACAGTCCGCCAAACATTCTTCAGTACCTCCTACTCACTGCCGAAAGAGGCGCTTAGCGTGCTGTTGAACGATTTTCAACGCAGTGGAGGCAGATCAGAATGAAATTAACTTACAATGAGTGCTTCAACAGTTTGTCGCTCCACTGTGTCAATGTGACAGCCTCTTCTTTTCCCTGCAAATTCCTGAAATGAATTGGAAAAACACACGGCGACGTTTGAAGGTGCGCGCTATATTGACTTTCCGTGAACTGCTAGACACAAAGCAACCTTACCACTTCCAAATGAACTTTGAGTTAAAGCAAAAGCAACATTTCCTTAGCATCGTTGGTGCCATTCATTTTGAAAGGCCTTTGAAATGTGCGAGCTGGTGTAACAAAACGCTGGGGGTGACTGATCGAAACGCGGAGGTGGTTCACAGGATACCTCGCATCAATCAACTGCTGAGGAATGCGCGCACCAGTTCGTTGTGAAGTGCCAAGAGCATGGATGACCCCTTGACGATATAGACTGGGGACGGCTGGGTGAGGGGGGGGGGAAGCAAGTAACGATCAACTTTATTTCACTGGTGTACACAGGGCAGTGTGTTGCGTTTCGACTTGACGAGAGAGAGAAGGGGGGGGGGGGGCGAATTATTTTTTTTTTCAAGTTGGACATTCTTGTAGAGTTGAGGTGCACTGACAGGAAAGAGTTGCAAACAGGTAGTCAGCAAAGGTGAAAGGCAAGATAGTGACAAGATTCTCTTGACAGCTGAATGCAATTGCTTCGCGACACTTTTTCCATGAAAAATGATGAGTCGGAGGCACACAAACTATCCCTCACTTTGCTATCCGCTACAATCTTCTTTCGTTCACTGAAACGCTCGTTACCAGGTTGCACTCTGTAGTCGAAAACTAATAGTGATTTACCCTTGCGACAGAAAGCAATAGGTAACATTTGTGAGCAGGTTTCTAAGAACGTTTACTAAGTTGCAGCATACACTAGCCACCACATTCTCTGGGCATCTGTCGGTTACACTGCTAATGATAAGTACGTGAATGACAGTAACGAAAAACAGATTGTTCTTCTTCCGGTAGAGTGTAGGCAACTTTGAAGCTCTCGCCAATACCTTTTCGACCAACGCATGGAAAGCCTGTACTTTTCTGGTCCTTTAGCAAAGCGACATTGCATGGCCGGTGCAGGAAAATGCCTATATGGTGGACGAAGTGCGATGTTCTCCACTCGCTCGCCACAGCTGCGGCAAAATCTGTATTTGTCTACT
Source organism: Leishmania panamensis (assembly GCF_000755165.1). Lineage (NCBI taxonomy): Eukaryota > Euglenozoa > Kinetoplastea > Trypanosomatida > Trypanosomatidae > Leishmania > Leishmania panamensis. The sequence continues at coordinate 67,488 of NC_025864.1, read as the reverse complement.
GGCTCCTTATCCCCGTTTGTTTAACGAAGAGCTTTAACGTTCACCTGAAGTAGAGCAATTCTTTCTATTTAATGAGCGACTTTCCTCTTTTGCGTTCTTTTACAGAGATGTGTAATTGAAAAAAAAAAAGCCTTTCTCATTGTATTAGAGCTTTGTATAGCGAGTGCTTTTTCATTGATAAGGTAAGTCGGTACTGAGATTGACTGTTGCACTTTCTTAGTAAATTATCTATGTGCCAAGTGAATACCGAACTTGGACATCGGCGCCGCATATCGGGAGACACGAAACTGTAGCCTCCTAAGGCACAATGAAACAATTTCGGCTTCAAAAAAAGGGGAAAGAGAAAGTAACGAAGTGACCTATAATGTAAAAGATATCTATCAGAGTTGTGAACTAAGCGACGGGTAAATATTCTTGCTGACGTATCATGTTTGTTTTTCTTTGAAAATAAAAAGTAGAAGGAATTAATGCTACTGCTCCTTCTTCGTCCATTCTTTTTTTTTTTTTACCTGCACGCTTTAGCAAGAAGGATACCACAGGAGGCAATTCATGATAGACCTCGAGAAAGGTTCGAGTCAGTTGCGTTGGGAACCACGTGTGTTGAAATTTCGGATGAGGTAATACTCAGACTCCAATTCCTTGTTACCGAGATTGAGGCTACACATCAGGCTCACGGTGGCGGCTGCTTGCTATGATGAGTGTAAACATTTAGCTCATTTTAGCACGAGTGGGTAACTTGCAGAGCAGCCGGCCCAGATGTAGCGTGTCTTGCCCTATATGTTGTGCGGCAAGGCAAGGGGTTCTCACAAATGACCTCAAGTGCCTAAATCCCTATGTAGACATCAGCGATGCGTTTCCTATTTATTATGGCAAAGTCGCACTTAATCGTCGTTGCGTTATGAAAAATACTACAGGGTTGACTATTGTGGATAAAAATGCACTGTTACAAATGTGAAGGATGTAGTTGTATCTACAATGTGGTCTTCTAGACTTCAAGTTCTTTCTTTACTATTTTTATTTTCTAGATGGTTGGGTAATAGTCATATGTTTCGCTTGGCTTTGTGTTTGTTTTGAAGACCGCTAGTATTCAGAAATGTTCTGCGATACTATTTAGTGACTGGCACTTACAATGCTGAAATACATATACCAGCTACTTTCCACTTTTAGACAGAAAAACTGAAATGCTGGCAGAGCACACTCAGTCGTTCTTGACTCCACAGAGTTATTTCTTTTCTTTGCCGCTGACGGCGTACGCTTGCCCGTGACTCTAGAAACATAAACATTTGCGCTGCTTTCCTGTTTGTACATACTGATGTTTCCAAGCGATGAAAAAGAAAGATGCCGTGCTCTAAGACTTATGTTTGATCAACTTCAAATCTCTTGTTTCGTTTCCAACCACACATTTGTGATTCACTTGTTCACGCCAGCTCAGAGATGCATAAAAAGGCAGGTAGAGCGAAAAGGTTGCCCTTTTCGCCTGTCATCGAAAAGTGATTTCATACTGCTGCTGCTGCCATCTGTCAATATATATATATATATATATATATATATATATTGCGGCGTAATCTTCACTTAAAAAATGCTTGTATAGGCGGGTAGCAAGGGAAAAAAATTACGCTTTTTTTCGACTGCTTTCAACTCAGTTTCACATTTGAATATTCTGGGTTTTAGTAATACTTCAGTGTGGGTGATGGAGGAGTGGTTTAATGTAGGGTAACAAAGCCTCATGTAGTCTTTGTGTCCTTCAATTGTCGGAAAACTGAGTCATGCAGTCAAAAAAGACACTACTTTTGTGCTAAACCAGTTGATTTCTCTACCTACATGTATCCAGCTAATACCGTCGTGAAGTAAAAAGTGGATATACTCTCTTTTCAATCGTGCTTCGCCTTCCCTACGAGAGAGGCAGGATGGTGGGTTTCTTATATCAATTTCGGTAGTACTCCATGCAATTCCTGTTGTTTCAATGTGGGTGTTTTTCACTGATTATATGAAAAATGTTTTCAATCTATGGAGGCGTGTCTCCTTTTACCTTTCTTCTCGTTTTTACTTCGTGTAGCGACTTTCTTTATTGTAGCCTTTGTGATGGAAAGCGAAAACTTTCTCTTACCGAGGCTTAGTGCAGTATCAGTTGTAGTATTATGCAGCAGGTGTAAGCGGCAGTTTTGCGGTGCTCGACGTAGGGCTTGCTTATGGAAAGCAGTTTGTGACGCGAGAATCAAGTTTTCTTTCACTGTACACCTATTATTTACGACATCATCTACATGGACTGTTCGTCTTATTGTTGATGAGTTTTGTCGTTCAATTGTTGGAGTGAAAGTGACAGAGAGGATTGTTGCTTTTTGCTTGTGTTGTGTCTAGTGCGTGTCAAAGTAGAAAAACAAGCCAAAGAGAATATCACTATATAGCATTTATGGCCTTAAATCCATACGCTCTGCGTATGTAATCTCAAGGATTGCGAAGCCTCTTTTTCTCGGTGAATTTATTTGCAAAAGGAAATGGCTACTTGCGTTGTGTCTCCGATCACTGACTGTAGGTAAAGAAAATACTACTGGATCTTTGGCACCTATATTTTGTTCTGCTTCTATTCACTACGCACACGACAGGCAATGTGGTGGTATGTTTATCGTACTCAATTCCTCGCATCCAAGCACGATATTCTCCGCCTTTACTTATCCTCAGTTTTTTTTTTTTCAAGCTTGGGCAGCTGTCAGGGACATCCGAGTAGTTAACAGTTCTTATACACAGTGATATTTTGTGTAACATAGCTTGTGCGATTACAGCCCTTGAGCTCATCCGTAACTGTACTTATCGTTGCACACATTCTGTACCTCTAGGGGGACGCTGTGAGTCTTGTCTAGGTTAAGAAAAGCACTCCTAATATTACATACTTACGCATCACATATGAACGAGGATTGGCCCCAGCATTTCCCACCTAGGGGAACGGTACCCAATGCCGAGTTGTATGACCAGTGTATCGATGCCTGTTCGCTGCAGTGGTGGTATGCTAACGCTCACCTCATGGTGAAGGGCGAGGACAGACCGTCCCTGGCTTTTTTTGTCTCCTTCTTCAGGCGGGCGGAGGAGAGCTGTCCGACGATCACTACGAAGCACCACGACGCTTGTATGTGGGCCCTTATTGACTTAAAACATCAAAAATACTATGCGGATAGTGTGCTTGACCCAGAGTCAATCGAGCAACTGAAGCTTCAGCTTGATCCAGCGGTGACGGGACGGAAGTTAGAGCATGTGGAAGCCGCTCTACTGGAGCTTCTCAACAAGGGGCGTGTGCCGCGCCCAGATCGTATCCTGAAGAATAAGGCGGTGTATACACAGCAGCCCTTTAGCATCACACTGGACGACAGTTGCGCGATGCGAGTTGCACAAAAGGGGCCTGTACGGCAGTACGCTTTTGAGATGAGGAACACAGCGGACGATGTGTACGTGAGGTTGTACTTTAAGACGCAGCAGCAGCCGGTGTTTCATGGAAAGGACGGTCGTGTGAACGGTATGTACTACTACTACTTCCCGTCGATGAGGGTGACAGGGTTTGTTGTGGTGAAGGGCGTAAAGCACGAGGTAAAGGGCTTGGGGTGGTATGATCGTGAGCTGGATGGGTCAGTCTCTGAACTCGGTCGTGACGCCAAGTACAGTTGGTCGTGGCTGTCTCTCCACCTCTCGAACATGTCGCAGTTGAACATGTTTCATGGCACAAGTGGCAATGAACCTGACACGAGAAAGATGATTGTAGTGGAGACGCGGACGGATGGAAGTCGCCATTACCACGACGATGTGGTCATGCAGACGAAGAAGACGTGGTCAAGCCTTGTTACCTTCATGCAGTATCCAGTCGAGTTTCACATATGTTCGGCGTCGATGGGGCTGGATGTGACAATACACACGGTCTTTGATGCGCAGGAGCTCGGGACAGTTTTGGTTGGCGGTGCAGGATTCTATGAGGGTGTCGTGGAGGGCAGTGGAGTGTGCGGCGGTGAGGCTCTGACGATGCGCGGCTTTCTGGAGTGCAAGAAGAATGCCGCCCCGTATAGCAGCACGTCGGAACTGCTGAAGTGCATTGGATCTTACGTGCACGGCGCGCTGGAAGAGGTTTATCCGCTGGACGCGTCCGATTCTTGGGTGTCTGAAAATGTACTAGGACGCAATGCGATCAATCGAGGAGTGCCTGCGGACAAGGTCTGTGATACTCTGTTCCGCCCAGTGCGCTCCATGATCGACCGCGGCGGCAAGTCATGGCGTAGCCTCGTTCTGGTGAGCTGCTGCAATGCATTGTCGCGCCAGTACTTCGACTGTCGCCGCTATATTGCGGTCGCCGAGCTGCTGCACGTGGGGTCTCTGATCATCGATGACATCCAGGACAACTCCATGGTTCGCCGCGGCGAAAAGTGCGTGCACGTGGAGTACGGCGTTGCAACTGCCATCAACGCTGGAAGTGCGTGCTACTTTATGGCACCGCGTGCTGCCCGCATCCAGGACCTCCCGCCGGAGAAGGCAAGCCGCATCTACCAACTGTACTTCGATGTTCTGCTTGCTGGGCACGCGGGTCAAGGTTTGGATATCTACGGACTTGACTACCTGATGCCAAAAGTCATAGAGACCGGTGATGTAAGCACGCTCTTCGATGCACTCGATGCGATTCACACGTACAAAACGGGTGGTGCGGTTGGAACGCTCTGTGCGATGGCGTGTGTGCTTTGTGAGGCACCTGCAGCTTTGTCGGAGGCTGTAGAGAAATTTGGCCTCACGCTGGGCCTCGCGTTCCAGATTGTGGACGACGCTCTAAACATCCGTGGCTTTGAAGGCAATTTGAAGGAGGCGGCGGAGGACATCAAGGACGGTAAGATCACGTATCCGATAGCCATTGCGATGGGCCGGCTTGGGGCCGCCGACCGGCATACACTCTGGGTGATTCTGCGAAAGCCGACAAAGGAAGCGGCAGACATCCGGGATGCCGTGGAGCTCATCATGAAAGTCGAGGCCATCACAGAGTGTTTGCTGATTGCGCGCCATCGCCTGCAGGAGATGTGGGACTCCCTAGACCCGCTGCTGGAGGACTCATTTCCGAAGCTGATGATGCGCACATTGTGCTCTTTCCTTGTGGAGCGCACGTATTGACCACGCCGCAGCGTAGCAAAGTGGCGTAGTGGCGTCGGTGCTTTCACAACCTTGAGTAATGGAGTGTGTGACAGCTCGTGTTTGACCCAGGATCGATGTGAGGCGGTGGTTGAATGCCACATGCATGCAAACATATCCCTCGTCCAACGGTGACTAATGCAACAGCGACATTTTTTTTCGAGCAATATTGGTTTGTCCCTGATGACGATGGCAAGGGGCACACCTCAGTGCGTGGTATCGGTTTCCAGTGCCCACTCTGTGTGGTGCGGCCAGGCAGCTCCCCTATCCCTGCCGATGCTGCGCCACGTCTGGCGGTGGCAGGGCCAAGTGCCTACGGCGCGGGGAGGTCAGAGCTGTGCATCGCTGCTGATGTCGGCGACTCTGTGACTGGCCGGCGCTAGAGCGAAGCGTGACTGTTGTTGTATGGCAGGATGGACACGCGGAGAGGAAGTAATATTATATCATTTGTACCTGGTCTTCAATTTGTTGTTACGGTCTGGTTTTGTACATCTCTTCAGGCTTCACCTCTCTCGAGGTGCGGTATAGTTCTCTAGTCTTTCTCTTGCTTATGTGCGTGTGCGTATCATCATGCTGCATTGACGTGTGCGTGGGTGTGTGCTCAGAAGAGGCGAGGTGTCTCTGCCCTGTGTTCTGGCTAGCATATGTCTGCTACAAACCTTTCCTCTACGTGAATGCTAAACATAGATGGTCGCCACGATCAATGCTTGAGAATGTTGCGTACTCATAGAAAGTGTGCTTAGCTCGCTGCGCCCTTACCGGGGTACCCCAGTAGAAAGCGCGCACCGTTTCTCTTCTGCAGCGCCATGAAAGACTGACACTAGAGGAGTCCGGTGTGGTCCGCTGGTTTTGGAGTGTACGCACCATTTTTGAGCTGGTAGGCCTTTGCCCCTAACTCCGACGTTCCATCAGGTGCGCATGTGCGTAATAAGAAGGAGGCTTCAATCTGAGCTCGACCTCGCTACCCCTTCTCTCTTTATTCTCCAAATATCACCTTTGCTTTGCTTCGTCACCTCTGTGTTTTTGTTTTCTCTCCACAATTGGACCTTCACACATAAAAGCTCTCCGCTTATCTTCAAAAATGTCTGCCCACAACACTGCCCCCGCTGCCGCAGCGCCCGCGCCGAATAAGGCGCACCAGAGTACGCCGAAGCTCGGCTTCTGGGAGGAGTTCATGATCAGCGGTGTTGCCGCTGGTGCTGCCAAGACGGCTGCGGCGCCAATCGAGCGTGTGAAGCTGCTGGTGCAGAACCAGGGCGAGATGATCAAGCAGGGCACGCTGGACCGCCCGTACACCGGCGTGGTGAACTGCCTGACGCGCACGATGAAGACGGAGGGCCTGTACTCGCTGTGGCGCGGCAACCTGTCAAACGTGATCCGCTACTTCCCGACACAGGCGCTGAACTTCGCCTTCAAGGACCAGTTCAAGCGCATGTTCAACTACAAGAAGGACCGCGACGGCTACATGAAGTGGTTCATGGGCAACATGGCGTCCGGCGGTCTTGCCGGCGCTGTGTCGCTGTGCTTCGTGTACTCACTGGACTACGTGCGTACGCGCCTCGCGAACGACACGAAGTCTTCGAAGAAGGGCGGCGAGCGCCAGTATAACGGCATGGTGGACTGCTACATCAAGACGTTCAAGAGCGACGGCCTGATGGGTCTGTACCGCGGCTTCTGCGTGTCGTGTGTGGGCATTGTTGCGTACCGCGGCTTCTACTTTGGTCTGTACGACACGCTGCAGCCGATGTTGCCGGTGAACAGCTTCATTGTGAACTTCATGCTGGGCTGGGTTGTGACGATCGTGTCTGGTCTGATTTCGTACCCGCTGGACACGGTGCGCCGTCGCATGATGATGACGTCCGGCACCGGCAAGAACTACCGCAACTCGTTCGAATGCTTCACGCACTGCGTGAAGAGCGAGGGCGTGGTGTCGCTGTTCCGCGGCGCTGGCGCGAACATTCTGCGCGGTATCGCTGGTGCGCTGGTGTTGTCTGGTGTTGATGCCATCAAGCCGTACTACATCAAGGCTCGCGCTAATAGGGTTTAGGAGGTGAGTGTTTTGTGACCTGCGCCATCTCTTCCCCTTTTTTCTCTTCCTCATAGGGTGGAGGACAAGTGGAGGAGGAGGGACGATCTGCGGCACTGCTGTTCTGGTGGTGACTTTTTATTGTAGTTTGATCGGGTTGTAATCGGAGCCCACCCGGCGTGTGCTGCAAATGCCGTTTTCTTTATTGGTGTGTTTTGCAGCTTTTCCATGCGCCATTGTGTTGATGTTGGTTTAGAGTTTCTCAGGTGTGCGAGACATGTTTACTCGGTGGGCCGAGGTGTGACACTACCATCTCCCTTGCACTGCTGCTGACTGGTTTCATTCCACATGTCTGTAGATGTAGGGAGGTTGGTGTTGGCGTGAAGCCGTGAAGAGAAAATGATTTGAGAAAGAAAAAGGTGGGAACACTGCCGGTGGCAGGCTTGTTGTTGGGTACCAGAGGAGAAATCGGAAAGTGAGAACGTTTGTCTTGTAGATGTGATTAACCAAACACGCGTTAGTTCTAAGTAGGCGAAAAGCCATATTTTCTGAAACAGTGAAGCACTTGTGGAGTCGAGTACGCAGACTATCGAGCACATATATGGGCGAAGCTAGGACATGACTGACGAACCTCCACGCACACGTGCGTGCGCGTGCCACTTTGTGTGCGAGTGCTTTGGCAGCGCGGACTCTCTTGCGCTCGTACTTTTCGTTTTTTGAGTGTCGCTTCGTTCGTGCTTCGTATTTTGTTTCTTTTGTGGTTTCCTCTTGTCTGCCTCGCTCTCTCTCATTGTACAAGATGATTAAGGTGCGTGGCTGATGAGATGGATTTTAGGTAACGAGGACGAAACGCAAAGGAGCAAAAGAGGGAGCCTCAGTAGGAGCTGTTTTTTTCTCGCTGGTGTTTCTGAAGAATGCCAGTCGTTTCGTCCTTGTAAGGAATAATGAAGAAATAAAGAGGTGAAAATGTTCTCCACATACAAACCCAGGCACAAACAGATATGTGTCGTGATGTGTGACTTGAGGTGGGGAGGGTAGTCACACTTATGTGCTTCGCATACACATGGGCCACTGTGTGTGCTGTAGTGTGCACGGACGGACAGGGAGGGGCCGGGCAGGCGCGGGCAAAGCGCAGTCATTCTGTTTCCTGAGGAGGGAAGAGGTGCGTCCACGTCACCAGTTGCGTCAACATGGTGTGCCCACTTCCACTGCACTGGTGAAAAATGATTCTCCTGCTTGGCGCAGCGTCTCCCTCTTACAACTCTGAGTCGTGCCATCGCCGCCTCTCGCCTTTAACTGGGAAACAGGAGGAAGTCGAGTAGGACATGCGATGTTCGCGCCCCTCCCCTCCTCCGACTTTGAACTCTGCGAATGGTGTGTTGTGTTGAACATTTCTACTGTCCCCTCACTGTCTCCACTCTCTTCTCATCGTGTTCTTTTTTCTGTGCATGCACCCTTCGTTGTATGCACATACACCCACACCTACACAGCAGCAGCAGCAGCACAAATTGCAGAGCCAAGGGGAAAGAGTTCCTAATTTCGTTTTGGGAGTTTCCCCCCTGTCCCATCAGTGAGCATTCAAACGGTCTGTGTTGGTCTACTGGCGCTGTTCACCCTTCTTCTGCCTTTGTTGTTTTCTTCCGCGTTTGTCTAGCGAGCACGAATGATCGCTTGTTTAGCTGCCGTGCGCTATCATCCTTCCTAGCCATCCGTCTCAAAGTGACTTCGTGGCGGCGCTGTGCGGTGGGCTACCATACCTGCAACTGTCTCCTGCCACGCCGCATACGCTGTGGTAATGCTGACATTTTTCAGCAATTTTTGTGAGCAGGTCAAACACTCTGGTTTTCACGCAACGCGGCCGAAGACTCAGAGCGACTACTGCAGATAGGCTTGCATCAAGTTTGACGAGGCTGAGATGCTGAGTGTGGATTTGTTAAATCAAGGGTTGCACGGACGCTTCCCAGAGATCGACCGGCTCGGCAGTTCCCAGATCCACGTCGCATCCATCAACATGGCCTTCGACCTCTGCTTTGGTGGCGGCTTCTGCAGTGACTTGGGGTGGGACTGTCGAGCCTGAGTGCTTTTGACCTGAACAACACCGCCATCAATGACGACCTTCCTGACGACTGGAGCCGGTTGACGACGCTGCGGTATCTCAGCCTGGGCAATACGGAGGTCTCCAGCAACATCCCTGAGGACTGGGTAGCCATGGAGAACCTTGTGGAGGTGGATCTGCGGAACACCAAGGTTGGTGGTAACATGCATTCCCGGGCTTTTGGACGCCGGATGAGGCATCTGAAGGTGCTACAGATTAGCTAAACGGAGCTGTGTCGTATGCTGGGGTAGTTTTTGACGGCCGGCACTTTCCCCATGGCAGTGCATTTTCAATGCTTCCTACTCCAAGTCGGACAAGCTCATCAGGGCTGTTACCTGAGCCTCGTCGTGTGGACGAGAGCTGTGCCAAGCCTGACGTACGCTGACTTCAACAAATACGGCCCTCTCAGTTGTGCCCCAGTTTCGCACTGCACACGTTACCGGCACTCATGCAGGAGGCGTGCCGTACAGAAATCGTGCTGGTCTCGATGCGGTACGACAGCTGCACGCATTCGGATTCGAGCTGCAATAGACGATCCTACGGAACCGTTTCTAAGGCTTCTGTGGTCCGCCTCCCTGGCACTAGCGCCTGCGTGGAAGGGCGTATGCCTATGCCGGTGTAGCATTATTTCATGCTCAAGCAGCTGCAACGACTGTGTACATGTCGACCTCTTGACGCTTTCCATCTCTGACTTCATAGTGAATGTGTTTGTCTCGATGGGAAGCAACACGGCGCTCACTGACGCCTTTGTAATGCACGGGAACAACGGGCTGGCGAACACGCTGCCGCTTGCGTAGGACGCAAGCACTATCGCAGATGCGCCATATCGACCTGAGTTGCACTTCCTTGACAGGCATATCATACTTCCCGAGCACGCCGCATCGCTGCTGTATCTGGAGCACCTCGTCATCTCCGGCACGTGCATTGGCGGCAGGGTGCCGGACTGGGGGACGACTGGGGCGCCTTCCCTCCGCTGCATTACGTCGACGTGTCAAAGAGCAGAAGGGCTCGCTCCCTCTCCACCTTGTGGGCGTCGCTGCCGCTGACGGTGGCCAAGCTACCGGAGAATGGATTCTGCAGCTGCGCACCGGAGAGGTGGACACATTATTTCCTGCTTCTGAGCTCGATGGAAGAAGTTACACTTTAGGCATGTAGTTCCATGCGCTGCGTTTTCCCAAAGAGCTGTGGTAACTGCAATCAGCAATGCATCGACACGAATCCGCGCGCGTCTCCGCTGACGCGCGAGTTCCTGTCAGTGCAGAAGAGTCGTTTTCCAGGCCAGCTGACGAGCTGGGGGGCGATGCCGGGCTCGACGACTACTGCGACGGGACCTGGGGTGGGATCAACTGTGCCGACACTGCCGGCGGTGTGAGAAAAGTTCACAGTCTTGCACGTCGAGAGCTTAATGGAATGTTTTCGCATCTGTTATCCCATTTCATTGGACACGCATGCTGGTAGTGTCGATCGACACGTCGGGCAGCCCGCGGCTAATGGGCGGCTCCCAGGGTCGTGAGGGCGTCTCAGTTACCTTTGCGCCCTCGCGCTGAGTGGGAGCCGGGGCTTGCAGTGTCTGCTGCCAAGCGAGTAGGAAGGCATGAGGAGCCTCGAGGGATCAGAGATTGCGAATAAGGGGCTCTACGGCGACATCCCAAGCTTCCCCGCGGAGAGGATGTTGCGACGTGCTCGCCACCGTCTTCTTCTATCGAGCCAGAGGACGGTGATTCCGGCATTGCGTCCCCCTCACCTCCTGGGATCTTTGTCTGGCCCTCTCCGCCGTTCTGGTGGGTGTCACTCTTGCCTGGCACACTCACACGTAGCACCGCTTCCCCCCCTTTTGTCCCTCTTTTCCTTTGTGTGTGTGCCACTTTTCCCCCTTTAGCAGTTGTCTGCCTGTTCCTCACCTTGTGTGCCTGCCTCTCTGTGCCTGTGTGTGTAATTTTTGTGTGTTTCTCCCAACGCGCTACCCGTGTGCTGTTTTTGTTTCTCTTTCCACCCCAACAAAGGATCGCACTAAAGCTCCTCAAAGTCCTAACTATTTCCCCCTGCTCTCCCTTACCTCCACTTAGTGGGACTGATGCACAACTACTTTCTCTTTTTGAAGCATCCACGAGAAGCAAGGCGAGAAGAGGGTTGGTAGGGGGGGGGGCTCTGGTGCGTGCAGCGACGGGAACGCAGCTCTTGTACTTTGTCTTTCCTTTTCTTCTCCGCTGAGTTGGCGGACGCATGCTCCCTCTTTCGTTTTCTATACGCTATGTCGTGCGTTGTATCTTTTGTGCCTAGTTGCGGCTACTTCATCTCTCCGCCCCGCCCTTCCATCCTTCCCTGCATCTCTCTCGCTTTTTCTGTGCGTGCTGCCCCCATTTGCTCGCTGGCTCTCTTTCATGCGTCTCTTTTTCGCATTCTTCTCTTCTTCACTTCTCATGTGCGCTTCGCCTCGCATCGTTTTTGGCCCCCTTTTCCTCGCTCTGCTGGCTGTCCCCCTGCAGTCACAAACTCGAATTTAGATGCTCAGGCATGTGCGTGTGTAAATAACACTGAGGTAACGGCACCTATGCGCTGTCGCCATCCCTATCCTTGTGCACACTCTCCCCACATCTGTGCCTCTTCTGTTTGTCTGTACCCCCTCTCCCCTGCTTTATGTCTCCCACTCTTTTTCTCTACACTTTTCTCGACCTTGTCTCTACCACTTTCGCTTCGCGTACGTCCTGCGCGCTTCTGTGTTTTCTTTTTAGTGATTCTACCCTCTACGGGGACCTTCGAACTGCAATAACGCGGCAGAGGTGAGCACTTCTGTGGCTCCCCCTTGCCCTTTTGGCACATGCGCTTCTTTTCCCTTCTCGACAAGCATCGGAGTAGAGTTAGAAGGGTAAGACTGATGTCTCTCTCTCTCTACGTCACTCTTGCCCTCTTTATCACCGTATGTGTCTGTACGCTAGTGGACGTCCAGCGAGAAAGAAGACACCGTCTGTAGCAGCGCATTTCTTCGTGAACATCTCCCAGCTACGGCACTGCCTCTTCTAGAATTGTTGGCTGCCTCTGCCTCCGTGTATGTGTGCGTCTCCGCGTTGCTGCGCCGCTGTTCAAACGGGGTACTTCCTCTCGCTATTTTTTTATTGTCTTGCCGAGTTTGTGTGCATCGAAGGGCTGGAAAGCGATGGGGTTCCTTTGCACAGCGCCCTACACTCATGCACTATCGAGCCCATCCTACATCTCTGCCTCGACTTCGTATCTCTCCTCCCTCTCGTCCACGGCAGCACCCGGGGACGAAACGATGAGACGCAGACTTACATCAAAGCCCCAAACGAGTGTAACCGCGTATTATCTGGATCGTTTCGTCGTGTCAACGTTTACGTGCAGTGCCACACGCGTACGTATGTGCCACTGCACGTAAACGTTTACGCAATCGCGTCACAATTTTTCCGGGTATTTCCTTTTCATTTGACTCGTTTTTTGCTATCATTTGTGCCCTCTCTTTTTTTTTTTTGCTTCCTCATCCGTTCGCCATACGAATAGCAGTGAGGAGAGGGAGGGAAGGGGGAGAAGATTCCACCCCTTCAGCGTGTGTGTGTGTGTATGCGATATTGGTACACGCGCAGATATACGTGTCCCTAGTCCCGATAACACACACCCATTCTCGCCCGCATGGAAAGGCGGGTACAGGCAGGCACACCAGTATATGCTTTTTTCTTTCGCTTCTGATTGAGTGTTGTTCTTCACTTCCTCCACCCCCTTCCGGCTACCCCTCTCCAGCCCTTTGAGATTTGTTTTGTGCCTTTTCTCCGTGTTACTCACCCTTTGCACCCCTGTTTCCGGGCAAAGCTTTGCCTTGAATTTTTGCTTCTTGTAGTTTTCCCTCCTTTTTTTTTCATCTTTTCTGTCCTCTCACCAGAGGTGGCAATACCCCCCTCATCACCACTAACAAAATCCAGTCATGTTCGTAGGACAAGAATGAAAGAAAAGCCACCACAGTGTCCGTATCAAACACCTTCACCTCATTACTACTTTCACCATCCCTGTCCCTCTCGGTCTTCTCTTACTCGGCGCTTTTTCCTCTCCATGCAATCATGGCAGATATTCAGTAGCGGAAGCTGCCTAAAACAAAATCGGAGGAGGACCAAATGCATGGCTGCTCACCAGAACATTAAGTACACGTCGTCCCCCCTTGCGCTCGAGTGCGTCGACGCGTGGGAGGGGGCTCACTGTGGACATTGTCATGAGTGTGAATACCTCGCGCGTCTAGTGTGGCAGGTACATAGGCGCTTATTCCTCTGTTTTTCTCTCAGGCCTGAAACGGTAGTGCCACGGGGCCCTTCATTTCCCTCCTCCTTTCTCGCCTTAGTGTTGTTTTCTTTCCTATACTGGAGAGATGGGCAAGACGAGTAAGGGTAAGAGCGAGAACGTTTCCTCCCACTTGTCTCCTCTCTTTAAGTGAAATTGGGCGAAGGTGTGGAGTGAAAAGGAGCGGGGAAGAGCAGGACAGAACGCCACTGTACTAGAATTCACCCACACGACAGTTCACGGCGCACCCTCAATGAACTCTAAAAAATCTCTTTCCGCACCTTTAAGCAGCTTTGATGACGAGGAGAGGGCACACCTCAGTGCGTGGTATCGGTTTCCAGTGCCCACTCTGTGTGGTGCGGCCAGGCAGCTCCCCTATCCCTGCCGATGCTGCGCCACGTCTGGCGGTGGCAGGGCCAAGTGCCTACGGCGCGGGGAGGTCAGAGCTGTGCATCGCTGCTGATGTCGGCGACCCTGTGGCTGGCCGGCGCTAGAGCGAAGCGTGACTGTTGTTGTATGGCAGGATGGACACGCTGAGAAAACTGCGCCTGTGAACGACAACCATCTCTTCCCCTTTCGATTCGTTGTTGTGCTCTTCAACCAGCCGCGGTGTTATTTCTGCACAAAAACGTGCACGAGTCTCCACGTTTGCTGGCGAGGATATCGTCGCCTTCCTTCTTAGGACTCCCCCAACCCCCTTCTCCACACCACCGCCGTCGTCTCTCTTTTTGTATTTCTCCTCGACTCCCTTCTGCTCGAATATCCTTTGCCGTTTTTTCTTTTCTTGCGCCGTTTCTTCTCGCGCTGCCGCAATTATTCTTGTGCTCTTCGCATGGACTGTGCCCTCAACGAGGGAGAGGGAGAGGCGTGCGCATGGCAGGTACACATCAACATGCGCTGAAAGTGTCCGCTACACCGGTCTATGTCAGCTCGCTGGCTCCCTTGTTGTCAATGGACTGTAAAGAAGGGCAACTTTGCGTAACTGTCGGTATGCGTTTCTGTAAGCTCGCTTGAACACTTCACGCCGTTGTTGAGGTGGAGTTGAGTACTTGCTAGAAACAAGTCCGTGGTCGCTGACGCAGATCCTGGGCTGTGCCTCTGCCGTGGATGCAACTAACTCCCCCTCCTCCCAAAAAAACACGCACACACAAAGAAAACGGAACTCAAAGGAAACTCAAAGTAATGCGTATCCGCGCTCTTCTTTAGGCATTCGGAAGAACAGCACTTTGCTCTTAACCCCTACTTTGGCTGCGCTGATGGCGGTGTTTTCCCTCTTCGATAAGTGCTGGATATACTTTTTCATTATCGTTTTCCTTTTTTTCCTGCCGAGGTTTCCGTGCAGCATAGCGGATGAGTCTTCGTCACAACAGCTACGCGCCTGCTTCACTGTCTCTCCCTCTTGATCACCTCGTTGTATTCACTCTTCTGTAGACTCATCCTCCTCTGCTGTTCTCTCGCTTTCTGACCGATCGACCAATCCACTCTCCCACGCACGCGCGCGTCGCCACTCTTCACTCCCACCGCCATATAGAGCTCCTCTCCACTTCACCTCTTTCACTCACCTCTTCCACCTACCGCTTTTTTTTCACTTGTTTAACTATACACCTGTGAAGGCACGTGTTCAAGACAGCAACCAAAGAATGTCTGCCCACAACACTGCCCCCGCTGCCGCAGCGCCCGCGCCGAATAAGGCGCACCAGAGTACGCCGAAGCTCGGCTTCTGGGAGGAGTTCATGATCAGCGGTGTTGCCGCTGGTGCTGCCAAGACGGCTGCGGCGCCAATCGAGCGTGTGAAGCTGCTGGTGCAGAACCAGGGCGAGATGATCAAGCAGGGCACGCTGGACCGCCCGTACACCGGCGTGGTGAACTGCCTGACGCGCACGATGAAGACGGAGGGCCTGTACTCGCTGTGGCGCGGCAACCTGTCAAACGTGATCCGCTACTTCCCGACACAGGCGCTGAACTTCGCCTTCAAGGACCAGTTCAAGCGCATGTTCAACTACAAGAAGGACCGCGACGGCTACATGAAGTGGTTCATGGGCAACATGGCGTCCGGCGGTCTTGCCGGCGCTGTGTCGCTGTGCTTCGTGTACTCACTGGACTACGTGCGTACGCGCCTCGCGAACGACACGAAGTCTTCGAAGAAGGGCGGCGAGCGCCAGTATAACGGCATGGTGGACTGCTACATCAAGACGTTCAAGAGCGACGGCCTGATGGGTCTGTACCGCGGCTTCTGCGTGTCGTGTGTGGGCATTGTTGCGTACCGCGGCTTCTACTTTGGTCTGTACGACACGCTGCAGCCGATGTTGCCGGTGAACAACTTCATTGTGAACTTCATGCTGGGCTGGGTTGTGACGATCGTGTCTGGTCTGATTTCGTACCCGCTGGACACGGTGCGCCGTCGCATGATGATGACGTCCGGCACCGGCAAGAACTACCGCAACTCGTTCGAATGCTTCACGCACTGCGTGAAGAGCGAGGGCGTGGTGTCGCTGTTCCGCGGCGCTGGCGCGAACATTCTGCGCGGTATCGCTGGTGCGCTGGTGTTGTCTGGTGTTGATGCCATCAAGCCGTACTACATCAAGGCTCGCGCTAATAGGGTTTAGGAGGTGAGCGCATGGAGATTTGTATAACGTAATGATTTCAGCTGACTTCTGCGCGGTCACGGCGTTGAATGATGATATGGGGTAAGCAAAGGCAATGCGGATTGTCATCGGCTCACCGCCCTCTGCGTGTGCGTCCCCGGTACTCACCAGTTGTACACGCTAATGAGAGGCTACGTTCTTCATAGGCTACTGATCTGTTTTTCGCTTGCTTTTTATTCAGAGTAGCGAAGTACCCGAGGCTCCCTCTTTCCTCTCTTGCTTCTTAGCTCCCCCGTCCTGTGTTGGGTAGGAATGTGCACCGCTGTGCGTATACGTTGTTTTTTTTTTTTCTTGCACCTGCGCACTCCCGTTGTGTTTGGTGTTGTGTGTTGCCACACTAGTCTGTGCGCATCTCACGTCTTTCTCTATTCCCCTACGCGCACATCTCCGATGACCGCTTCTGTAGTTGCAGCTGGTGGTGTTGGCTGCGCTGTGTGTTTGTCAAGTAGCGGGAGAGGAGAAGGGTGTACGTACGGGGGTGTCTCGTACGCGGGTGAGCTCTCACTTGAAGCAGTGTAATGCGGTATACATGCACGTATATATATATGTGTATGTGTGTGTGTGTGTTGGATGATGGAGTTACCATTCTCGCTCTGTATTGTTCCTCTCGGCCACTTATCTCCGCATTTGTTTTTCTCGTTTTTTCTTTTTGAACTCTGCCGTCGAAAAGAGTTCGTGAAGTTTGTTTGGTTAACGTAAAATGCGCACATTTTCCGTCTTCGTCTCAGTTAGCCTTTTTCTTTCAATTTGTGCTGTTGATGTTTTCCACTCCCGACCTACACGTGTAATTCTCTCCCCCTCGCCCTCCCTCCTACTTGAGCGTGTGCGTTTCTGAGTTCGTGTGCATGTGGTAGGGCTGTTCGTGCTTCCACTCCATAGTATACACGTGTGTGTGTGTGTGTGGTTAGCGCTTTTTTATGTGATGCTGGCGTAGTACTGTATATTCATGTGTATGTATATGCGTAGGCACCCGTGCGAGTGTCTGGGGGTTCAGAGGCCGCGCTTGCCTTCACGTGTGGATCCAAGGGAATGTGTTGGTCTGTATAGGTGTGTGTACGTTTATGTGGCGAGTAGCTTACCGCCCTTACGCCTCCCCTTCCCTGAAGGTGCAGGGCTGTGTTCGTCTTCATATCCCTCTTCGTGCCGCATCGTTCATTAAATCTCCTCCTTTCTCTCTCCTCGCCACAGTTTTCGTTGCTCGATTCGCTTTCTCTTTTTCATTTCTTCTTGCGTCTTTGCGTTGTGCGCCTCTCTTGCTCACCCCTCATTTTTTTGCTTTCCTATTTCCCTTTTCGAAGAGCTTCTGAGCGTAACTGAGGAGCCGCCTTGAACCAACCAAAAGGCACGACTCCACGCAGAACAAGTGAAAATAACGAAGCGGACACACTGCATCGTCACACGCCTACTCCCTCCTCCTCTCCACCACTCACTCGATCACACACGTGGGTACACACCGGAAGACGCACACATCCATGTTTACGTGCACGTGCCGTTACCTCTTCACATGAAAGAAAGGAACGAGGGGCGGGGGGGGGGGGGGAGGGCTGCTCTCACCTCTCTTCTTCATCCATTCTATCTCTTGTACTTTCACAGCAGCTGTGCGAATGTCTGCGTGGGTGTATGCGTACGCCTCTATGTATTGCAGAAGGGAGAGGAATGAGCGACTGTAGCAAGTGAAAACGGAAAAGTCACCGTTAAGTCAAATTCCCTCTACCTCGTTTCCCTACCCTTCTGTCATCGTCCTCGCCGCTTCTCTCTATCACCCAGAGGCCCCCTTTCTCACCTCTCCGATGGGCATGTGTGCGCCATTAAAGTGGTCCCCCCTACTTCTCTCCCCGCTTTAGTATAGTTGGACGGCTCCACAGTAAGAGGGCACAACGATGGGGGCGCGAAAAAAAAAAGTGAAATAGAAGAGAAGAGGAACAAAGTGTGTGTGCGTGTATTTGTTTTTGCTATCTCTTTCTCATCGCCAGCGACCTGCACTTCTTTTTCTTGTGTTGTGCTTCTTCCTCATCTGCAGGGAGCCACCACTCCTTCCGCTTACCCCACTGCCCCCACAAGTCGTGATGTCACTAAGCGCAAATACAAACATGCACACACAATTCATGTGTTCTTCTTCTCTTTCTGTTTTTCTCTTGTTGAGTATTACTGAGAGTAACAACAGCTGAGAAGAAAAAAATACCGCAACAACAACAAAATAGGCAGTCAAGCATCGATTCTGACGATGTGCGTTGGCTCGACGGATAAAACGGAAGCATGCGAGTGCCAAAGTACGACAACGCGGAGGGAGGTGCCCGGGAGGGCAGCGTGGTGGTTCCTTTCTCTCTCGCAACGCATGCATCTCCAGTTATTCTGGGGTTAGTGCGTGGCATCTCCGTCTGAGAATCCTCTCCACTCCGATCCGTTACCTTTCCCTTCTCGATGCACAGGCGCGTTACCCGTTTTAGTCGCACAATGTGACACCGACCCACACCCCCGTTCTTCACCTTTCACTCACTCACTCACTCTTCTTTGACACTCCCGCCTTCTTTTTTTTTTCGCCCCAACGTCGTTTTTTTTTTCTTCGTCTTCTCTTGCACGCCCTCGCACGTGGCACACCTCAGAATTCCCCGACTTGCAAGCGAACATAACCGCGCACATCCGCTTCCGCACGCACGTTTTTTTTGTTTTTGTTTTTCTTAGTATCGACGCCTTCACCTCATTTTTGCATTTGTCCTCGCACTTTTGTATCGGCGCACACACACGCACACACACACAGCCATTTGTATCAAAGACGAACAGAAGAGAATGCCGAGGGGATTTGTTCTAACGGGCCAGGACTGGGAGGAGCAGCGCTTCAACTTCCAACAGCGCGGCGGCACTAGCTCAACGCAGCCTCGCAAGGTAACGGAGCGCGATGCAAACCGTGCTGTGCAAAGCGGGCAAAGCGTGGAGGTACAGCGGAAGGAGCATCAACGTTTCAACCAGCAGGCCGTCAGCGCTGGGGCGAACGCGAAGAAGCTCGACGAGGACCACGAGACACTAAAGGTGAAGAAGGTCGACCCGCACCTCCGTGTGCGCATCATGAAGGAGCGCCAGGCTCTGAACTGGTCACAGCAGGATCTCGCGCAGCGCATCTCTGAGCGTGTGTCCGTAGTGGCCGAGTATGAAAATGGCAAAGCGGTGCAGGAGGAGCGCGTTATTGTGAAGATGGAGAAGGCGCTCGGCGTACACTTGCGCGGCGCCAAGGCTGGTGAGCCGATGGGTAAGAGCCGTCCTGCTCCGAAGCCTCAAGAGTAGGTGGGCGAAACGAAACGCGGTCTTCTTTCTTCCCTCCTCCCGCTTTTTTTTTCTACCTTCTGTTGCAGCGACGTCCTGCCGGCTCTCTGTGACCGCGCACTGCATGAGCTGGTTCTAGCTTGCGGGCTGGGCTGGATGGGTGCGGAGCGAATAGGGCGAAGGACAAAGGACAGATTGGAGGGAGCGAAGATATGAAGCGTCCGTCTATATTGAGTCACTCTGAATCTCACTTGATGTGTGTTGGCGCGCGCGTCTTGCTTTTCCTGAACGAGGAGACGAAACCGAGAAAGCAAGCTGCGTACGCAGCATATTCCGCATGAATGGAACAAAAGGGGAAAACAATTCAGCAATCATCTTGAGCACGGATGATGAAAGAACGAAAGTCGCGGGCGCGCTATCGATGCCTTTCACTTCCCTCTGCATTTTCTCTTTGTGGTCTTTTTCTCATCTCTGTGTTGCTCGCATCTCTCTCTCTCTGAGGGCGAGCGAGAATATCTGCCTACAGCCTCGTGCGTGCGTGCGCAATCCTGGTGGAGGGGGAGGGAGCGTGTGTGCGAAGAGAGGAGGGGGGCTTGTGTCGGCGAGTCGTTTCGAGTGCTGGAAAACGAAACGACTGTGTCTCGTCCTCGAAGCGGCTTGTACGAAAGGAGAAAAGGCAGAGGTTTGAAGATCTCGGCACTTCCTCCCCCCTCCATAATCCTCTGCTTGATTTAGCTGCGGTATCGATGCGCATACGCGGTGTAGTGGTAGAGGCGGCAGCAGGGCTCCCAAAAAAAGGTGAGAGAAAAGGGAGGGTCTCGACACAGCGCGTGGAACCTTTTGCCATATGCGTGACTGCGTGCGTGCTCTCCTGTGCGCTTGGCTTTGGACATTCCCCATGATGGACCACATCCATTTCACTTCTTTCGCAACCCGCTCTCTCCCTTTGGTTTTGTTTGTGATGCATCGTACCTCTGCTGTCCTGCACATTTATTTTCTTCTCTCTCTCCGTGTAAATCCACAGAGAGAGAGAGTCTGCGTGCTTGTCGCTGCAACGCTTTTTTCCTTTATTGCATTTCTCTTTCTACAGAGTCCCTCCCAGTGTCATCTCCTCCCTCCCCACACACGGATCGACTCATTGGCCACTCCGCAGGACACTTGTGCGCGGCCTTCATTGAGTGTATCTGCGCCTCACTTCCTTTTTCACACACGCATGTTACCCACGACAGCAGCATAGCCTTCTGGTCTCCGTTTTTTTTTTTATGGGAGGAGGTGTCTTGTCCTCCCTCTCTACTGCCGACGCGCCGCTCTGAGGCTTGGAGGGATGGAGCGCTACACAGTAATGGGCCAGCTGGGCGACGGCTCCTTTGGCACGGTGAGTAAAGCCCAAAACACAAGCACTGGCGAAATAGTGGCAGTGAAGAAGATGAAGCAGCGCTTCCACAGTTGGGAGGAGTGCCTGCAGCTGCGTGAGATCCAGTCGCTGCGCAAGGTGCAGCACCTCAACCTGGTGAAGCTGAAGGAAGTGGTGCGCGAGAAGACGGAGCTTTTTCTAATTTTTGAGTACTGCGAAAAGAACATCTTTCAAATTCAGCGCCAGCGCGCCGATCAGATGAGCGGCACCATTGCCTTTAGTGATAAGGAGATCCGTAGCATCATGTGCCAGACGTTACTAGGTGTGCAGGCGATCCACAAGGCAGGCTTTATGCACCGAGACCTCAAGCCAGAGAACTTGCTCATCTCGGGCGACGTGGTGAAGGTCGCCGACTTTGGTCTCGCGAAGGAGATTCGTTCCCGTCCACCGTTCACGGAGTACGTGTCGACACGGTGGTACCGCGCGCCGGAGATTGTGCTGCATTCCACTCACTACAACTCCCCTATAGACATCTGGGCGTGTGCGGTGATCTTCGCTGAGCTCTACTTGTGCCGTCCCCTCTTTCCTGGTACTTCAGAGAGCGACCAGCTCTTCAAGATTTGCTCCGTGCTCGGCTCTCCGGCCCCCAATGAGTGGGATGAGGGGTATCAACTAGCGCGCCGTATGAACATGCGCTTTCCAACCGTCGCGCCAACACCGCTGCGCCAGATCCTTACTACGGCACCGCCGGCGGCCGTGGACCTGATGGAGCAGATGCTGCGCTTCAACCCAGCAGAGCGACTCACCGCGACGCAGTGCCTGCAGCACCCGTATTTCACTGGCATTGGTGGCAGTTCTGCGCTGTACGCTGGCATCGCGACTGGCCAGCCACACAACCCGTTTCAAATTGCCTCTAGCGGCGTGAGTGCTTCGCAGTCGATCTCGAACGTGGGCTTGACCAGCAACAGCAGCCCGCCACCGACAACCTCGAATGTGTCCCTCTTTAAGTACGCTAATCTCTTCAACCAGGGGAATCGCAGTCCGCTCTCTGTTAGCAGTACCTCTGCTCCATTTTCGGGCAGTAGTGTACTCCAAGGCAACCTGAATAGCAGCAATATAGTCCGCTCTGTGCCAGCGCAACGCAAGATCTCCGTCACCAATACGGCGGACAGCGACGACGAGTTTAACTTTTGAGAGACACACCTCTGTGCAGACGTGCGCCTTTCTCCCCTGCTCATCCTTTTTTTCTCTCAAAATTTGAGTTCTTTCGTGTACGTATGTCGTGCGGTTGGGTTGTCTCTGGCTCCCGCCACCTCCCTCGCGCCGTTCTTCGTCGAGATGTGGTGGGCATTGCATCACTCTCACTTGTCTTTCTCTCCATCACCGTCTTCTCTTTTCGTTTTTTTTTCCTTTGCGATCTTCTTGTTTCATTTCCACCTCTTCTTCCTTCCCGTCCTGCCGCGCATGCGTCTTTGTAGGTGTGTGCATGTGCCTGTGGGAGAACCAGGAGGAGGAGGGGAATGGGGGAGTGGGACAGGGTACTGCGTGGGTATGAGGATAATGTTTTTCACTGGAAGAGTCATCCAACAACGAATCAAAGACGAAAGCAAAAGACGCTGTCTCCTTCTTGTGCCATGTCTCTGTTTGTGTCTGTGCGTGCGAGCTGGTGCGGCAGTTCTTGGTTCTGCTGCTGCTGCCTCCCGGTTCGTCTGTTTTGTGTTTCGCTTTTCTTCTCGGGTCTTTTTTTGTCGATTCTCTTCCTTTACAATATGTCGCGCCACGACTACTCGGAGAGGTCTCCTGCTGTCGGGCCCCTCCTCTCTTGCTTTCTTCGTAGCTCACTGCGGCATCCCTTAGTCTGTCTAAACGTACAACCCCCTTCTCCTTACACCTCAGAGCCTTCGCGCCTTTTGGGTGCGACCACTTCCCCCCGTCTGGCTGGCTTGAAAGAGCGTTACACCCCTTCAGCTTCTTCATCTCTTTTCTCCATTCTTTTAGTCCTGCCCACGATTTCCATTTTTATTTTATTTAGCGACTCCTCCGCTTTCCTCTTTCATTGTGCTGTTTTTCTTCGTTTCATGTATGTCCACCTGGTGCGCGCATCTCTGTGTGAGCTCACTCCGATGTAAGCTACACTTCTCTCCCAGTTTAACTCTTGTCGCTTCCCCCCTTTACACCGACTTGTTCTTTGTTGTTCCTCAACGTTGGCTCTCTCCTTCCCCTGCCTCTTCCGTTGTGTGTATATATATTATATTTTCTCTTCAGATGGTGACCTGCTATGCAAAGGTGAAAACAGAAAGGTAAAGAGACGACGATGAATTCGCAAGATTGTGTGCGTGTGTGTGGGTGTGGTGGTTTGAGAGAAATGGCTCATGGTGATGACAACACAGGGGTCGACAACGTTGCTCTTTTCGCTTGTGTTGCTCACGCGGAGTGCATGTGTGTGCGTGTGTGTAATGTAGTGGCCTCTTCTCATCTTTATTTCCCTTAACTCTTCTCTTGTGTGTGTCCTCTTCTCGATGAGTGTGCTGCCATTGTTGTTGTTGCTGCGGCACTGCATGCGCTGAGCCGTGTGCGTATGGCTTCTCGTCTTCTGCATTAGTACCATGCTGGTGCTGGTGCTTGTGCTGGTGCTGGTGTGCGTATGTGGACTCAATATCGGTTTTCTTTCAATGGTGCCAGATGTCACAGGGAAAACGGTGCGGGCTGAGCAAACACGCAGACGCGCGCACACACGTGTGCAGAGGCGATATACGTACAAATTACCCCTCTTGTTGTTCGTCGCCTCACAGAAACGCTAGTGCGCTCTCCGCGAGGGCCGCGTTCAAGACCTGCCGACTCGAGCAAATCAAGAGGTGACCAGCGCAGTTAATCCCTCCTTTCTTCTGTGTGCTTCTTCGACTTGGCTGCTCTTTTTTTTGTTTCTCTCCCTCTTCTTCATGCCATGCCATGTCCTTTCCCACCGTCTACTCGCTCGACTTCAATGGTCCTTTCCTCCACAGTTCTCCTTTGCGCTTGCTTTGTCTGCCCTCGAGCTGCTCATCTTTACCCCTCCTCTGTTGAACGCTATATCTCATATTTCTTTGTTCATTTCCGAGCTGTAATTTCGAGTTTGTCGTTGTCCAGGGTCGTATGTGCTTGCGAGGGTGACCAGGGGATCCCGCGGACCTCCCTTTTTTTTCGAGCAATATTGGTTTGTCCCCGATGACGATGGCAAGGGGCACACCTCAGTGCGTGGTATCGGTTTCCAGTGCCCACTCTGTGTGGTGCGGCCAGGCAGCTCCCCTATCCCTGCCGATGCTGCGCCACGTCTGGCGGTGGCAGGGCCAAGTGCCTACGGCGCGGGGAGGTCAGAGCTGTGCATCGCTGCTGATGTCGGCGACTCTGTGACTGGCCGGCGCTAGAGCGGAGCGGCCTGCGACCGTGAAGGCGCTTGTAGCGTTCATGTGGTGGGCCGAGCGTCGGCGTGACTCCAGCAGACCACCCGCGGCCCCCGCTGTCCCAGTGGTGCGGGGAGCCCGCGCCGCCCCGAGGGATGCACGGCGTGGAGACCGGCATGATGGGAGCGGCTGTGAGGCGGCCTGCGCGGCGAGGGGTGGGCCGAGTCTGAGGCAACGGCGGTGCTCGGGTGGCTGAGTCGGCGCATTGCTGTAAGGGCGTGTGCACAGCTGCGCCGCACCGCACGCGGTGGGCCTGTGACTGGCCGACGCTAGAGCGGAGTTTGATTGGTGTTGTATGGCAGGATGGACACGCTGAGGAGACACGTGACATCGCTGCCAGCTGCTTTCTCGTTTCCGCTCTGTGTTTGTGTGGTTTCTTCGCCCCCCCCGCTTCTCTCTACCCCTTGTCTGTTCCACTTGTTCGTGCGCCTCTACCCTTTTCATCTGTCGAGTGTGTGTGTCTCTTCTTTTTCTTCATTTCCCTCTTTGCTCTCCCTCGGTGCACGTTGCTTCACGTAGGTTTTCAAGAATGGCGCCAGTAAGCGAGGCGAGTACAAAGGCGATGGCAGAGGAGATACGAAATGGAGGGAGAGTTGTACTCCTCGGATGGTGGGCTCGGGGAGGCGGATGCAGTAGATGTGGACACCGGGGTGGGCAGCGCACACTTGGGCCGAGGAAACGAGAGGCGATAACAAAAAGGGAGGAGACGCTGTGGAATCGCTTGCACCACCGGTGCGCGGAGAATATGTTGAGAAGCGAAAATATGGACTCAATAGTGGTACCGGAGGAGGGCTTTAAAAAGTTCCCTTCTTCATCGCACATGGGCCAGGGCAGAGGTGTAGCAAAGGGTTGTGGACACGGATGTGCCCGGCTCTTTCCGGAGTTTTGTATTGCTTCCAGGCACCTCCATGCCAGAACACTCGAGATGTCAGGAAAAAGGTGGGGTTTAAGCGACAAGACGAAATGTGCATCACCGCCTCATATGACCACTCCCACCGTCGTCAGCGGGTGAAAAGGGGGTTGTAAGTCGAGAGCGCTCACGTTACCCAAGTTTTCTCTTCCACCTACGTATGGGGGTTGCCGTGCGCGAATTTTAGCTTTCCCACTGCGCTTTCACCACCTCTCTCTGTCTGTGCCTCTCTCTTTTGCACGCCATCGACTCCTCCGTCTTTCGCACTGACCAGCAGCGGATACAACACTACCACTCTCCCCCTTCCCTCGGCTCGGAAGCAATAGAGGAAAGGTGCGTCTCTTTCGCTATTTATAAGCCAATCACAGGGAGAGTCTGTTGCTTTTGCTTTCCTCAGAAGGAGAGAGGACATCACACAGGGCCGCAAAAGTGCTAATCAAGCAGCGACAGAGCACTGGCCTGTGCGCCAACACGACATCATTTAAAACAAGAAAGGCCCCCAAATTGTAGGCAAGTAAGGACGACGAAGGTCCAAACAAGCAACAACGAGGAGTGCAGCAACTGGTGCACCGGCGTGCTTCTCGTCTCTCTCTCTCTCTCTGCTCTCTGTCTTCTCACTCCTGCTCGCCTCTGCTGAACTCAACGCTCATTACTTGCTAGGCGCGCCCTTCTGTTCCCCACTGCACTGGTATACCTGAAGGGAACACACATTACGGGGGTGAGCAACGACATCCTTCTCTTTGCGCTTGTCTTTACGTGTACGTGTGTGCCCACGGGATCCTGTAAGGAGCTCTGAGGGAGAGGGGACAAGTTATCCGCCCATTGGTGGCTGGTACAGCTGCAAAAGGCACAAAACGCAAAGAGAGGTGATAGGGGAGAAGCGGCAGCGAAGCGTTGGTGCTGCCTATCTTTCTCATTCTTGCTAGCTTTTACGGGGCCTTCGATGGCGCCTATAGAAGGCTTGCGTCACCACTAACCACCAATCACTCACGCCCTACCTCAACTTCTCTCGTTTTCTCTTCTGTTGCTGTACATCTTTTCCTCCCTGACCTTAGCGTAAGGGTGAGGCTCTCACTGGGGCGAGGTCTTTATCGTTGGTAGGGGCACCATCACGTAGCTTGTTTCTCACGTTCATCTCTTATTGCTTCGCTGCTTTCTATTCGTGAGCTTTTATTTCTCCTCTCACATTCCTCTTCAGTTGTTTCGATTGGCCTTGTGAGATTTTCTCGTCCTTCGGAGTTTTGCCAGCACGAGTTGGTGTCCTTCTACGATAGAGACAGCGAGTGAGGGGAGGGAGACGTGCCCCTGATCGTGATCTCGCGAACCCATCGTTTTGTACTGGCGTGGCACACGATCATCATTATATTCCCCCCTCTTGCGCTTTTTCTTGTCGTTTTGTGACCCGGTGGTAGAGCAGCATCGCCGGAGCGCGGAGATTGAGAGGAAAACAGCAGAGGAGAGTGAAGCTCACACGTCTCGCCTCTCAACACGCATCTACGCCCCTCGTATATCTCTATTTCTCTCCTCGTTCTTTTGTGTCCCTCGCCCCCCCTCCCCTCCCCTCCCCCTTGCGCACCGAAGACGCGTGTCTGTCTTCCCGTCTTTCTTTTTCGTTTTGAGTGTTTTCCATTATACCCAACCACACGCGTGCGTGATGGCCAGACGTGCACTTGTTGCTCTGCTGCTGTTCCTCCTGCTGGCGAGGTGGGAGGTGACTCTCATCTCACCGTTTGGCGGCTGTGGAGTCGGCACGTTAGGCTATGCGGTTCACTCCTCCGGTGAGAACGATGGGGTGCAGTACCTATTGGACAACGGCCTCACCTTCGCTATCCAACCTGGTACTCTTACCAATGGCTCTGCCAAGGGGGAGAACGCCGAGGTCGCTGTGCAGATGACGCCAACTTTTCAAGCTCCGTCTGGCGCCCGGTCTCGGCTCATATTACGGAAGAATGGTGCGTGGGCTGTCATCTCCATGTCTATTACGTGGAATAACCAATGCACTGACAACGCGACCACGACGACCACGACAACGCCAATGCCGAATGTGACAGCAACTTTCACCACGACCACAGATCCCGCATTGACGGCCGCTTCTCAGTCGCTACCATCGTTTCAACCAGCATTCTCGGCCTCCAAAAGCTCTGCATTCCTCACTATGACCTCCACTCTGGCTGATTCTCCTGCCATCCCCACCACCGCTGCACCGCTGCCATCTGCGCCATCGGTGCCTTTGGTTATGCAGACGGTGAAGAGCGTCGTCTTTGCCCCGGTGCCAACGGTGGATGTGATGGACTTCACCTCGAACGTTGTATATCTTTCTGCGACGGCGACTCTTCTGCAGGACATGCAGACACTGCAGACAGCCGACACAGTGATGGCGCTGCGTTTTGGCTCCACGGGCCCCGTGTCCGCTCTTTTGACAGATGAAGCGACCACCTCCGTTTGGTTTCATGTGCCACTCGAGCTCTACAACGTCTCTGAGGTGACCTCGCATGGGCTGTCGCTGGTGACACTGAGTTCCGCTGACGCCCTAGCCGTCGACTCGCAGCTGCGCATCACACCAGTGATGATCGCACTTCAGGGGATGTCCGCCGGCGTGATACTGAGCGATGAGGCACTTCTAAAAGGCACGGATATCCTGGCGACGGTGCGCTTTGCAGGAGCTGGGACGGCACTGACGTATACCACGGACATCTCGCACGTAGTCACGTCCACGCTATCCTTCTCGATGGTCAACAACGGCGTCGTCGGCAGGCACTGCACGGCGTCTACATTGACTATACCATATTTTATCACCCGCTACCATGTGCGCTTCCTCGTGCCGAACAGCTATGTGGTGCGCGTGCACGCTGGTCGCAAGAGTGTTTGCGCCACGTACAACGGCAAAAGTGTTGTGGTGGCTCCCCTCGTAATTCAGGGCATCGCTGCGACGACTACGACCGCCAGCTTTCCTGCCGCAACAGCGATCCCGATCAGGCTACAGGGTGGCACGACAACAGGTATCGCGAGCGGCGCCTACGAAGCTTTCGCGTCCACGTTGCCGGACTGTTCCTCGGAGGGGGCGAAAATCTCGCTGCTTCCTGTGAACTCCTTTAAAAGCAGCAGCGACTCTTCCACCGTGCCGAGTGCCCTTCTCATCACACGTAGCGAAGCTCCCGCTGGTGGCTACGTGTGCATGCGGCGCACCTCTACCAACACGAAGTTCGCCGTCACGTACCATGGCGAGCCGGTAAGAGTTGGCGCGAAATCGATGCCGTCACTGGTGTCCTCCACGGTACCAGTGTTGACCATCTTCAACGGCAGCAGTGGCTCCTTGAACTTACTAGAGTTTGTGCGTCCACCATCCAGCGCAGACGACGCGGACGCCTACCTGTCTGCTGTGGCAGCTGTGTCAGAGGCCTACAACGTGTTTCGTTTTGTGGCCGTCAAAGCAGGCGCCACCGCGGCGGACAAGACGGCCGTGTGCAGACGCTACAAGCAGGAGGCAGTGCGAGACGCCGCAAACGGCATCATGCAGCTCCCTTTCCCACTCACCCTGCAGCAGACGAACGGTGTGCTGTGCGCCAACGACGAGTATGTGCGAATCGACTACACGGTCATCCAGCCCACAAACTGGCTGGTGTCCATGGCCGGCGTCGGCGACTTTGCTTCCCGCACGGTGGTGCTTTCTTCTGGCCCTGAGTATGACGCGGTGCCGCTTTCCGTGCGCAGCAGCAACCTCGCCTCTCTCGGATCCGCCTTGGCGGTGCGCATTGCTCAAGACGGCAGCTGCGCTTTTGGCTACACCGCCCGTATCCAGTCTTACGACACCCAGCACTACATCGCCATCCCGACAGCGTTGGTGGGCATCTACACAGTTTGTGCTGGGCTGTACAACGAGACCGGCACGTCCATGTTTGTATCTACCGGGTCACAAGTGGAGCTCACGTCGTACGCGCGGGGTCAACGCGAGTGGATGCACAACGCTGGCATCGAGGACACGCAGTGGACGCCATGCGGCAGTGCCTCTACATGCGGCCTGCACACGAAGCAGCAGTATATCCAAGTGTGCAATGGCGCCGTTCGGCGCAACGTATGGCCACAGCGGCTGGATGACGCTTTCGTGGGGTCTGACAATATCACGGTGCTCATGGCCGGCAACCGGCTTAAGACGCACGCGATTGTGTTAATGAACGAAGTCTACGTGCCGGTGGCGGCAGCTTTTTTGCACTGCCAGCAGTTCAGCTTGCTGCAGCTATCCACCGATGGTGGAACAACGTACGGCCAGGCTGTCGTGGTGCTCGGCAATCAGCCGCAGATCACGTTGAGCCCCTCCACTGATGTCTCCGGGGTTGTAGTAGGGTTTGTGTCGTGGGACGCGACGTGCCGTGGCCCACACGCCGACGCGGATGTGATGGTGGCGCGCACAGCAGTCGGCACCTCTGTCATCGACGTGAGCGGGCTGCTGTTTACCAAGACGGAGGGTTATTACACCGTGTGCACGCGCAACGGCGACGCGTGGGCGCGTGTGACAGGCACGTACATCAAAGTTGTCCTTGGTGCCGTCACGGTGTACCAGGCTGAGGCGATCAGCACCGGAAACGCGCTGACGAGCCAGAGTCGCATTGAGCTATATCAAACACAGACGGCGACGTGGGCTGTGATGGGCACCTTTTCCCCCTCTGTGAACCTCTTCTTGAAGCTGGTTTGGAACGACGCAACGTGTACGGTGAACGCGGCGTATACGACAGCCCTCCGCTACATTTCCCCCAGCAGTGCCAATGTGACAGTCGAGACGTCGTTGATTGCCGCTGCACCGCCAGGCGTGAGAACGCCGAGATTGTTCTCCTGCTACGCGGTAAGCACGTTTGACGGCACGGCGGCACCGATGCCGTTTGAGGAGCATCTTGGTCGCTCCATCACGCTCACGCAACTCACTCTCTCCTCCCTGTTCTACCTTCCGTACGTTGTGCTCTCCGTGTCAGCTCCGGTCGACACGCGCCTTCTCCTCACGGATCCTCAAGACCCTCCAATCACGCGGGTGGGGCTGCAAGTGACGAGTAGCCAGAGCGACATGCCGCAGTGCGGTGCTGGCGCTACGTACACTACTGTGTTGACGATTGAAACGGACGACCTCGAGCGCCGCTGGGTGACGGTGCCGGCGTGGGTGCCGCAGACCTTGGGTGGCAGCGGGGCCACCAATGTGTACGTGAAGATGTGTGCCACGGCGTCGAGCAGCCCAA
Source organism: Leishmania panamensis (assembly GCF_000755165.1). NCBI lineage: Eukaryota > Euglenozoa > Kinetoplastea > Trypanosomatida > Trypanosomatidae > Leishmania > Leishmania panamensis. Next base: position 37,112 of record NC_025864.1, on the reverse strand, counting down.
ACCCTGAGTTCGTCGCTGTGGACGCGTACGTGGTGCTGGGCGCCAACGCTACTAACCTGGCCAGCACCTCCATGTCGCTACGGCTAACGTTTCTGCCCCTCAACGCGTCGACGGACCTGCTTGACTATAAGGCTGCGCAGGACGCCCTCGTCAAGTACGCGACAACGGAGCTCAAGATTCCGGAGACGACGGTGCTGGTTGCTTCCCTTGGCAGCAACACTTTTGAGCTTTTTATCGACGACACGCTGCAAACTGGTGCAGCCCCGCAGTCGACGATGATGCCGATGCAGCAGCTCTATCAGACCCTTGCAAAGGGCACCAACTTGCCGCTGTTTGTGAATGGCCGCGACAACTCCACAGCCTGGTTCGCCCTTGCTAAGGTCGAAGGCGTGCACCTGGTCGACCAAATCCCCGTAGATGACTACCCCGCGCTGAATCTACCCACATCAGGGACTGGAGGAAAGCCTCTCAACTACACTGGCCTGAGCATCGCGCTATTCTGTGTCGTCATCGCTCCTACAGCCATTGGCTTCGTGGCATTTTCTATTCAGCAGACCATCCCGACCCTCTCACACTCCCGCTTTGGCGCGAAGACAACGGTGTACGTAGAGGCTGGCGACTCGCCACCTCCGCGCAACCCACGCTCGCCGGTGGACCGAGAGTCGGAGGGTGTTGCGAAGAGGGACCCGGCCGGCGACATACCTCTCTCAGTCGTGCCGAGAGCAGAGGACACCGCCCAGAGCCCGCTCTACGATTCCGACGACGAGGAAGCGACGCACGAGATGAAGGACATGGGCAGCTCGCCGCCTCTGAGGAACGAAACGTTCGCTATGGCAAACCGGAGGGGCATTTCCTCTCGCACGTCAACCAGGGATGACGTGACGCGGTAGAGGTCGCACGGAGATGTGCGAATGCGCACCTCCTCGCGACCTCCGCTGCCGAAGCGTTTTGGTTTTCTTTTTTTTTTTAGCGTCTTTTCTCCCACTGGGACGACCGATTAATTTCGCCGATTAAACAGCTCACGCTTCACGTACGTACGTGTGTTTAACGCTGTTGGTGCCGGTGGCAATACGGGGGGAGGTCTTTGTTTCTCTCTCTGTGCGTGGTGTGTTACCCCCTCTCCTCCTCCTCCCAGGGGTTTCACGTATTCCTTTCGTTTGTTTCTGCTGCTTCGTGGGGGTTGCCTTAGGCCCTCCAAAGTTGTGCTTACGGCACTACAAAAGATTCGGGGGAGTGGGCCGTGTGTCAAGTCCAGTTAAGCTGCGCGTGGATGCCGTGGGGTGCGCATGTGTGGGGGTGCGACGTTGACGGTTTCTCGAACACGAAACCAGCACCCAAGGCAAACAAGGTAAAAAGGAAACGCCGTAAGGCATGGCACCCCCTAACAAAGAGCTGCTGCAACTCGAGCAGCATGTCTGTTTGCTTGTGCATGTCTCTGGTGGGGTGTCTGTGAGGTGACCATGCGACTGCGAGAGTGATACGGTGTGGGAATGCGGCGAATCCGAACTGACTTGCGGTAGGGAGGGAGTGGGAATCCGCTCCAGTGCTGGGATAGAAAGGAAGAGCGTACCCCGGCTTGCTCTCTACCTCTGGTGCCGCCGCTTCTTCGCTTTCCGCGACTGCAAAGCTGCACTGACGGACGGTGTGGAGCGATATACCCCCGACGCGCATCGCACCCGTACTTTGCGCAGCACACGGACGGTCGGGTCCAAGTGACAAGTTAAGAGAGATGTCGGAATTGAGCGCATCAGATTGTGCTCGGTGTATGCGTGCGGCACTAGCCGCTTCTCCCTTCCTCCCACACCCTCGGAGCCTTTCTGCTGGCCACGTCATTGAGGTGTGCATTTTCGTCCTTTCTCGTACCTTTGCATGCATGTCACTGCGCGACACCCCCTCGTTTCCTGCCGCGATTCTCTTTTCCTCACTTCTTATGTTTCCGTCTTGCCACTCTCTTCACTCTTGTGTGTCACACATGCCACAACGTCGATGGCGACCGCGCGCACGTCGCTGCATGCGTCGCAGTGAACTTGCGTGCGCCTTTCTGCACTTCCTTTTCGTGTTCTCTTCGTTGAACTCATCACCGTTTGACTGCCGTGGGTATCGGTGCTACCACTTCGCTCTTTCTCCCCTCAGCATTTTTCACCACGCGTGTAACCGGCACACACGAGCAGAGCAGCTTTCCAGCGCCCCGATAAGCAAACACAATACACTGCGCAAATGTCGAAGAATGTGGACCAGGGGGAGTGGGAGGACTGCGGCGACGAGGAGGCGCAGGAGGAAGGGGAGGAGGACACCACCATCAACAACTCTAATGTAGTGGTGCGCTACAAGAAGGCCGCCGTGTGGTGCAATGAAACATTGCGCTTGCTCATCGATGCCACAAAGCCTGGCGCCAAGGTGTGCGACCTGTGCCGCCTCGGTGATGACACCATTGCCGCCAAGGTTAAGACGATGTTCAAGGGTACGGAAAAGGGAATTGCCTTCCCGACGTGCATCTCGGTCAACAGCTGCGTGTGCCACAACAGTCCAGGCGCGTCGGACGAGGCGACGCAGCAGGAGATCTCGATGGGCGATGTCGTGCACTATGACCTCGGTATCCACGTGGACGGCTACTGCGCCGTCGTCGCCCACACCATCCAGGTGACCGAGGACAACGAACTCGGCAAGGACGAGAAAGCGGCACGTGTCATTACGGCGGCGTACAACATCCTCAACACCGCGTTGCGCCAGATGCGCCCTGGTTCGACCATCTACCAGGTGACGGATGTAGTCGAGAAGGCTGCAGAGCACTACAAGGTGACTCCGGCTGACGGCGTCCTCTCGCACATGATGAAGCGCTACATCATTGACGGCTACCGTTGCATCCCGCAGCGCAGGGTCGCGGAGCACATGGTGCACGACTACGATCTCGAAAAGGCGCAGGTGTGGACGCTAGACATCGTCATGTCTTCTGGCAGGGGCAAGCTCAAGGAGCGCGATGTGCGGCCATGCGTTTTCAAGGTGGCGCTGGACTCCAACTACTCTGTGAAGATGGAGAGCGCTAAGGAGGTGCAGAAGGAGATCGACTCCAAGTACGCCACCTTCCCGTTTGCCATCCGCAACTTGGAGTCCAAGAAGGCCCGCCTCGGTCTCAACGAGATGTCAAAACACGGCGCTGTCATCCCGTACCCCGTTCTCTTCGAAAAGGAAGGTGAGGTTGTCGCCCACTTCAAGATTACCTTGCTCATCAGCAACAAGAAGATTGAGCCGATCACAGGCCTGAAGCCACAGAAGGCCCCGGCGCTCGAGTCGTACACCGACGAGATGCTCCTTGCGACAAACAAACTCTCACTGTCGCTAGAAAAGAGGGCGACGAAGTAGAGGGCTGTTGAACCCGCGACACTGTGCTGCGAACTTTCTTAGGCACGCGCCTCTTGGTAGGCGTACACTTGCATTGTTTGCGGACGAGGCGCCATCTACTCTGCTTTCCCTCTTGCTCCCTCCCCTCCTTTGCTGACGATGGTGTTTCTACCGGAGTGTAGTGAGGCGAATGGGAGGGGGGGGGAAGCGGCTCACTCGTCTGACTGCGCGTACGCGCGCAAGGTGGGTGGGGCGGGGCCATGAGAGCGCGAGACGCTGCCTCTACAACTCTTTTTTTCTGTAAACATGAACATAAAACGACAAACAAGAGAGGCTGAAGTCTGTTCGTCATTGACCGGGTACGCTCGCGTGCGTCCGTGCGTGTGCCGCATCTGTTTCTAATGGGAAGGACAGAGAGAGAAGGACGGTGGGGCGCAGAGGGAGAAAGAGCGAGATCGTGTCTATGTGTGGTGAGTGAGTGAGGGGTTGGGACTATGCAAAGCGCAACGAAATGGCGGAGAAGAGCGGGGGAAAGATTCGGTACTCGTGCGTTGCCGGCTCTTTGCCTCCTCTCGTTCCATCCTTTCCCTGTCTCCTTCCCCTGCCTCTTTTCCTATCTCTCGTCTCCACGTATGCCTCTGTGTGGCACACCTGCGTGTCATGGTGAGGTCGACTGCCGAGCGTGGCTGCGTGTCTCTGTCGGTGTGAGTAAGTGCGCGTGTTGGTGTGCGTTTTAAGTGTGCAATGTGGGCGAGTCTTCCTAAGAGGGTATGAAAATCATGGGCAAGACACCAAGCAAACCTCAGGAGAAAAAGACCATAGGTGGCGGACTATGAGCGAAAGGCGCGCCAATACGGTATGGAGAGAGAATATGTGCTTGGTATTCGCAGCCTTTGGCCATCGTAAGTGTGTGTGTGTGTTGCGTGTAAGGCAAGACCCGATGGCAGCCACAGGGTGTCAGTGGAGGGGGGAGGGGCACGGAGGTGACCTCTGTCCATCTTACCTCTATCATCACAGTAATTTACTAAGACTCCTTTGCAGCGCTACGTATCAACAATTTTAGGAGGCGGCGGCGGTGCGTACGTAGACGCGACACCTTCCTGCAACGTGGGTGCAGTGCGGAGCGCTGCTGTCTTCCTTCCGGCATCATTTTTCCCGATCCTGATTCATATCTCGCCTGTCTCTGTCTCCATCACTTCCCTCTCTTCTTCTCTTTTGCTTTGCACGTGAGCTGCTGTTACGTGCGGGCTGCACTCTTGTGTGTCTCCATTCAACACTCATTAGTCTGAACGCGCAACACCTAACGCTGTTTCCCCCCTTTAACACGTGATTGTGTGTATGTGTGTGCAGCTTGTTCTTGAGTACGCCTGTTCGTCCACTCATTCATAGACATCGGAGAACACCAACACATTTATCTTCTTCGCCTCCACCAAGACACGGACGTACATCTCCGCTTACGCAGGGGGGAGAAATACACGCACGAAACAAAGCGCCAAGTGAAAAGAGGCGAACGCGCTATTCCTTGCGTCTACATAAGTGCATCGCGTCGCTCTCTCTCTCTCTCCCGTTTGCCACGCACAGCGGAGCATTTCGCTTCTGGCGTGCTCTCGCTGCACTTTTCTTGCTTCCTTTGGCCGCCTTGACCTTTTCGACCTTCTCTCTTCCTTCCCTATTATTGTCGTTTCCATCACACACTTCTCTTCGTGTCGCTGCATTCGCCACCGCCACCCCAGCGAGCCCTTGTCGACTGCTCCTCTCCCGCCTCTCTGCCTTACCAACATCACACACTCTCTTCCTGAAAGGCCTGTTTTTGTCTATTCTGTTGGGGTTGCCTTGCTTCTTCTGTGACAACTTTTTTCTCTATTTATAAACCGCTCTGAGCCTCTCTCGCCATTCTCCTTTCCCTCTCCACCAGCCTACCACACTGTATCGAACTCATCATCACCTTCGTCGCCCCGGCCAGCGCCCCTTTTCCCTCATCTTCCTACACACGAGCACTTTTTTGTGAGTGTGCCGTCAAGTGTCGAGTGACGAAGCTGCGCTTGCGTGCACCGCATCACGGTCAACGGAAATCCACCACGTGAGTACTTTCTTTTTCGTTCAGCCGCTCTTCATCTCCGAAGCTACCGCACCACCTCCCAACCTGCTCCTCCAGTGAGCGTACCACCTTCAAGGTACGTGAGGGGGTCCAAAAAGTTCAATAGAGGCCGTCACCAACGGTAGAGTAACGTGGAAGAAAAGACTCACGCGCAATCAACAATGGCGGCCATCTCAACCAAGGAGCTGATGGATGTGACGCTAGGCAAGAAGCTCGGCGCTGGGAGCTTTGGCTCCGTCTTTGTGGGCGTGCTTCCCAGTGGCCACTTCGTCGCAGTGAAGGTACTCGAGCTCTCAGATGACGCGCCGTCCAACACAGAGGTGGAGATCCACCGCAAGATGGTGCACCACAACATCATTCGCTACTTGCACAGCCGCATTGACGCAGAAAGTACACCAAAGAAACTCTACGTCTACCTGGAGTTTGTGACTGGCGGCTCGGTGACGTCGTTGATGAAGAGTTTGCCAAATGGCTGCCTGCCCTACTCGGTAGTGCGCGTGTACGCGCGACACATGTTTCAAGGGTTGGAGTATCTTCACAGTAACCAGGTCGCCCACCGCGACATCAAGGGTGACAACGTGCTCATCTCCATGGACACGGGCACAGCCAAACTAGCGGACTTTGATCAGGCGAAAATCATGAACACACACGGCACCTTGCGCAAAGCGGCGACGGCGACCTTGGCGGGGACGCCATACTGGATGGCACCTGAGGTTATCACAGACGAGGACGGCTACGATCCATTCAAGGCGGATATCTGGTCAGCGGGTTGCACTGTCGCGGAGATGATCACGGGACGTGCTCCATGGACCCCAATGCCGAACGTGATGCACATCATGAACAAGCTGGCGCTCTCGACCGGCTGGCCTGATGCGGTGCCGAAGGACGCCACAGCGCTCGGCTCGAAGGACGCGTACGACTTCTTAGACTTGTGCTTCCAGCGAGATGTGTCGAAGCGGCCTTCCGCTGCTACCCTCCTTAAGCATGTGTTTCTCCGAGTCTGATGGCGATGCGAAGGGAAGCGAGCTCATCTGAGGCTATGGAAGGTAAAATGCGCATATAGCATAAAGCATACGTGGAAAGCAAGGAACAGGGAGTTGGCGAAGTTCGATGGGGATTTCTCAGAGCGTGAGGGTATGTGGGACAGCGAGAGGGTGTGGATCTCTTTGCACGCCTGCATGGGCGCGTTCTTCCCTTGTTGCTTCCTCTATGCATGGTTGGCATTGATGTGATGCTTGGCTGTCACGTCTGGGGGAGATGCACCCTTCATCTGACTCCCTCGAGTATTCATCTAGTTCTATGCACCACAGTGTTTGATGAGGCGTGGGCGTAGCTGTGTGCGTGTGGCTGTGCAATAGTGGCTGTAAGCTGCGCTGTGCACATTCGCGTTCGCTTTTGTGTTCTTTGGCGAGCCCTCGCGTGCACTGCCGCGAGGTTTGCGCTCCACCAAGATGAGATCCCGACCTCCTGTACTATGTTGCCGTGCCGATCTCTATGTCTTTCTTCTCCTTTTCCTATTCTCTTCGTGCAGCCCTTTGTTTCGTGATACACTGTGCGTGTGTGTGTGTGTGTGTGTGTATTAGTGTTTATGCATTTCATGCGTCTTTGTGTGGTGGGGTGGAATGGGCTTTGTTGAGCTGAGGTGTGTGTGGCAACTCCCACCACCTCCTTGTGCTGTCGATTGTGTCTTTGCTCTCTTCAGTTTCCCCCCTGCGCTTTCTCTATCACGTACATTTGCTGCATGTTGACAATTTGCTCTTTTTCGTTTCTGTTGTTCTCCCTGTGTCTCGCTCGCCTCCTTTTTCCCCTAGCGGTCTTTACGGTATGAGGGCATGCTGTATGTTGCGTGCCCATACGCCTCCCTCTCTATGCCCACGTCCCTCTTCCCCGATTCCTCTGTTTGTCTCTTTTTTTGCTCATCCCGTGGCAATCAGGACCCATGGGTAAGTCTGATGGGCGTTTCTCTCCATTCCTCTTTCTGTGTACATGTGCGGATGGGCAGAGGTTCTTCGACGCGTCGCCCTGCTCCTCCACACTCTCCTTTCTTTCCTACCGTCTCTTACATACGCCTCCGTGTGTGCACGTTGTGCACACGCCCATGGACAGTGTGAATTGAACTCGGGGGTCGGAGGGGGGAGGAACGACAGCAACGTTGTGTACGTGCGCGAGCGCTGCCGCTGTGTGCAGCACACTTGAGGAACCTTTGGAGAAACACTTAGTGTATCTGAGACGCATTTCGAGGCACTGTGCTGACCCTGTGTACATATGCGGGCATGTGAGAGTAGAGTGGGAGAGAAGCAACGAAAGATGAGTCAGGCAAGCACGCGAGCCAAACCTTTTACGTGCAACCATGCACAGCGAGCACATCTACACACACGAAAAGAATACAGAGCAAAACTGAATGATGGTGGTAAAGCGGGAGATGCGGCGTGGTGGTGCACACTCGGCACATGGAAGCATGCACGATCGACTCGAGCTGGGTGTATTCAATGGCTACAAGACCGTTCTCCGTCTCCAATGTGCATAGTTCTAAATCCATGCCGCGGAAAAGGTGCTGTGCTCAGTTGTTACTGAGGCGGCGCCATGTGTGCCACCACCCATTGCCCCCCTCCCTCCCTTTCCTTTCTGCCTCTGGGGGTTATTCGCTCGCGAAAACAGTGAGGAAGGAGACGGTGCAGAGGTGCGGCGGTGCCAATGAACACGTCCTCCTCGCAAGGCACGCGCTGATACCGCGTGTGGATGTGCTGTTTGGTGCCTCTATGACGTATCCATCCTCTCTTTTCCCTTGTGCGTGACGTTGCTGCTCCACCGTCGCCACCCTTACCCTTCCCCCACCTTCACGCCCTCAACCCACTTACTCACCAATGCCTGTGCGAAGCATTTCTCATAGTGTCTTCTCCCCGTGCTCACACCACATTTCCATTGTTGCTGGAACCGTATTGACGTGCGTGTGTGTGTGTGTGCGTGTGCGTCATTGGGTCGTGCGTTTGTACGTGCGCCCCGTGCTAAGCGATCGGTTGTCATCATAGAGACATTCTAGAAGGGTAGCTAAATCAAAATAAGGAGAGCCGTTGCCCAAGACAACGTTGGTCTTTTGCCTGCTATCTCCAGCATCTGGGCACTGCTCATCGATACCCTTGCACAAGCACAATCAATCGCACGCAGGTCTGCCTTGCCCGATACTCGCCGCTATACACTAACGCCCCTTCGCCCATATTGTTGTTCCCACCTTTGCTGATACGATTGCGCAGTGCACCACATCGTGGCAGTTCCCTTTTTGCCTCTTTTTGCTCCTATCGAGACGTGCGACCATGCAGCCATGTAGCGACAGCGCGGCAAGCACCGGCTCCAACATCGTGGTGGAGGGCAAGTACACGATCCAGGATGCAAACATCGTAGGTCGCGGGGCATACAGCGTGGTAAAGGTGTGCACACCGATCCCCCCGTACGTCCCCCCCGGGTCGCGGGCTGGGATGAAGTACGTGGTGAAGATTATCGAGAAGGAGTACCTCATCTCACTTGCCAAGGGCGACGTCGAGATGGCGATGGCGGAGATCAAGCGAGAGATCGACGTGCTGCGGCACATCCCGTCCCATGAGAACGTGGTGACGTTTCTCGAGTATGTAGAGACAGAGAGGCAGTTTTTGCTCTTCTTCGAGAAGGTTCAATGTGGTGACCTGTGTGAGCTCATTCTGCAGTCTTCCAGCGGCAAGCTGACAGAGGAGAAGTCGAAGCTGTACACGTACCAGATCATCAAGGCGGTACTGCATTGCCACCTGCATGACATCATCCACCGTGACATCAAACCTGAGAACTTGCTGGTGAGTGAGGACGACAATATCAAACTGACGGATTTCGGCTTAGCAAAGCGCTCGCGCGGCGTGTGCACTGGAGACCCTTCAAAGGATCCTCTCGACGTGACGGCGTTGATGATGCCGTATCCCGGTTGCGAGCGTCTCCTGGGCAAGCGGGTAGTTTGCTCGGACGTCATTGGTACGCCCCGCTACGGCGCCCCAGAGATGTTCTATGCCAAGTTCACGCAGACCCACTACGATGGCTTCAACGCCGACACGTGGTCCATCGGTGTTGTCACATATATTACGCTCTCCGGTAGCTTCCCCTACTCGCCGGGGTCGAACGCGTCGGAAAAGGAGGTGTTTCGCACGATCATGGGCACTCCGTTGCCGAAGCCGTTTGGTATCTCACCGCTGGCCTGGGAGTTTGTGCAGTCGATGCTGAACAAGGACCCGAGTAAGCGCACCCCCTTGTACGCCGCCCTCAACCACCCATGGCTGGCTGACGTGGTGGTGCAGCGCGGCTCTGTCGTGGCGGCGCAGCTGCGGTCGAGCGTCATCTCGGCCGATGTCGAGTCTGCTGCCGCCCGCTTCGACGAAGAGGCGCGCCATCTACGCATTTGCATGGCCAAGCTGCAAGGTGAAGTGGCCCTGCTCCGAGAGGAGCGGGACCGGGCGCGCGAGGTGCAGCAGCCAGCTTTCCAAGAGACCCACACGCCGGCCCGCCGTGCGCAGACGCCGAGTGGGCTTTCACGGCCGCGCAGCACTCGCTATCCCATGTCAACGGCTCGCGTCTCCTCGCCTGCGCGCGTCGTTACTCACCGCCGCACAGGCAGCCGCGATAGCAGCAGCGCTGGATCTCTTCCCCGCCGCTCATCCGCGACGCGCGGGCGGAGTCCACTGGCGCGTAGCGCCGGCGGTGCCGCTGTGCGTCGTGGCACTCCTGCACGAGCCGGCGGCACGACCCCCGCCCGCAGCGGAACACCGTTTCGTACCACCGCCGGTCGCTCGGGCTCTGCGGCGCGCACTACGATCACCACTCGTGGCGCCACGCCGACCCGCACCGCCACGCCAGGCCACAGCGCCAACAATCGGTCGCGCACCCCCCATAGCAGCGCTACCTCTGGCGCCGCTAACGGCATCACTTCCGGCGCGCTGCACACCACGAATGCCGTGAATCCTGCGAATGAGCTGCATCTTGGCGACCAGGTCACGTACAAGGGCTGCCGCGCTATTGTGCGGTTTAACGGATCAACTGCGTTTGGTGCCGGTATCTGGATTGGACTGGAAATGTTAGAGGGCAACGAGGGTACCAACGATGGCTCCTCGTTCATTGACAAGAAGCAGTACTTCACGTGCCCAAAGGGCAAAGGTGTGTTTGTGCGCGCCTCCCAGGTGAAGAAACTTGGCTGAGGCGTGGGTGTGTGCGTGTGGGGGTGGAGGTGGCGACGTCGGTTGGCGATGTAGGATATCTGCTCGACAGTCTACTTTTTTCTCCCCTTCTCTGACGCTTCTCCTCACCTCCGCTTCCGTCCCCTTCTCTCTTTCCACTCGGTGTAGCGCTCTTGCTTCTTTGTTGACCGTTTTGCACTCGACGTTTGTGCTCGCGCTGCATTCATGGATTCACTACAGTATATTCGTGTTCTACTGTCATTCTCTCTCCCTTCTCTGATTGTATCTGTCTCTCGTTTCTTAGAGTTTTCCCCTTGTTTTGTCTTTCTCTGTTCTCTCTCTCTTGTGCCCCCCACTGAAGCAACCACGTTCTTTCCCACTGTCTCCTCTCTTTTCCACCCCCGTCGTCGATTCTCTCTCTGCCTATGTCTGTGTGATGTTTTTCTTCTTCCCAACTTCTCTCTCTCCGTGCTTCTCTGCACGCATATTTGTGTGTATGAGTGTCCTAGATGACTGCGTAATGCGTGCTTCTGTACGTTTGCCGTTGGCCACAAGAGAGTGAAGAGAGCACAAATCCGTGGATTGCCAGCGCGACGTAGATTTGAAGGCAGTGCGTGTCTCTCGCTCAGTAGCTCCGCCGCCTTTGCTTACTCCTGTTCTATGGGCCTCTGGTGGTCGCGTGTTGTGGCGAGAAACACAAAGACAGCTTCTGCGTTACATGTTTTTAAAGTGAATTTCTGTCGTATGTGGCTAGTGATTCACACGATGGTCCGTCTCGCCGGATGCACGTGTGGATGCGGTACGGCATTCCGCTGCACGTGAGGACGAGTGAGAGAGAGAAGTGTGTGTGTGTGTGCGAATGGTTCACATTGGCATTGCTTCTCCATTCTTTCTTCTGGTGATGGGGCGCGGTCTTTGCCGCTTCTCCTGTTCAGCAGCTTCACGTTTCCTCTTCCCTCCTTCTCGATCCATGTTTCGTTTGGTCGCTGGCGCAGCATACTCACACCCACACACACGCGGGCGATTACAACAACGAAGGAATCGCCCCCCTCCCCCCTTCCCCCCCCCCCCGACACACACACACAAACGAAGACGCTTCAGTGTACAATACATACGTAGATACGCCAGGAGCCACGAGAGTCATAGCCATGTCGCAAAACTTTGGCGACTGGTTCAATCAGCTAGGCCTTGTCACCCGCGCTTCTCTCGTCGCGTCGGTGGGCCTTTCCGCCGCCTGTTCCCTCAACGTGGTAAGTGTCAGCTCGGTTGTTCTGACTTCCGAAGCCATCACCTCGCTGCAGGTGTGGCGCTTCGTAACGTCTGCCTTCTATCTTGGGAATTTCTCTTTCCCATGGCTTATGACAGTGGCGATGTTTGTCACGTACGTCAAGAACAACGAGGAGAGCGACTTCAAAGGCAAGACAGCAGACATGGCGTACATGTTTGTGCTTCTGGCGAGTGCCCTCTCCGTTGCGGGCCTCTTCTTCCACGTGTATGTGACGAGCTTCTCGTTCCTGATGGGGCTTTGCTGGATCTTCTGCAAGCGGCACCCAGAGCAGGAGCTGACACTCTTCGGATTCTCCTTCCGCTCGGCCGTGTTTCCGTGGGTGTTGATGGCGCTGCATCTCGTCATGGGCCAGGGGCTACTTGCTGACCTTCTTGGCATAGTGGCCGGACACGCCTACGTCTTTTTCAAAGATGTCTTTCCCATATCGCACAATCAGCTGTGGCTGGAGACCCCCATGTGGTTGCGGCGGCAGTTCCCACAGCCGACGCACCGCGTCGCTTCCTTCGGCCCTGAGGTGCACCCGTACGATCCTCGCTTTCAGGCGGCACGGCGGAGCGAAGCCCAACAGGGGCGCAGCGGCTTGCACAACTGGGGACGTGGTCAGACGCTTGGTAGCAGCTGAAGTACCGACGCTAGTTTTGCGAAGTCACGCGTGCAGCGGCTTCGATTCCCAGCACCACCGCTTGAGGGTGCGTGTGGCCCTCTCCCTTTCGCGACGTGCGTGCTGCCCTTTTCCTATTTTTTTTTTATGCCTCTGCTGTACTACACGTGGTCACGCGTAAGAACGGATCGGGGCGTGTGCTTCCCTAGATCCCCATGTCCTTTCTTCGTGTGTGCGTGAGCTCCTCTCTCACAGGCGTGTGTACTGACGACCTGCTCATCCGCGCATAGCCGCATATGATGCGCGTACTCTTGGTTCGTTTGTCGTGGCCGGCGTTCTTTGTTCTCACTTGCGTCCACTGAGGTTGGGCCAAAGGGAAGGAAAGCGCAAGGGAGAAAAGGTAACAGAAAAACAACAAGAAGTGGTGTATGAAATGGTGTGCAGGGAATGAGCGCCTGCCTTCGATAGCGAGCACCTCTCTCACTCTGCTGCGTTGCTGTTCTTTCCAAATATGAGATACCCACTCATCTTGCTGGGCCAGCACACCCAGGTGCTTCTTGTCCGCACCCCTCGACTTTCTCTCTCATAATACTCACTATTCTTGCTTCCCTTTACAACCTTCAAGCAATTATTCGTCAACAGGCAAATACCCACGCACTTAACAGCACAGTTCCAGTGCCAAATCGTTCTGGGCGTCAGTGTGGGCCCTGCTCAGCGCGTTTTGCCGCTTTTTTTTTGCCGGTGTGCTGACGTTCTCCGCTTCTGAGTGTTTCTCTTGGGTCTCGCTTTACCTCCTCGTCTCCGTGCCTGTCGTTCTTTTCTGTAGTTTTCCTTTTGTTTGCCTGCCCACCCACTGCGGCGCATCTCGGGCCCGTGTGTGGGAGTTTTCGTGGGTAAGACGGAAAGGTGCGCTAAGAGCTAGACGTGCTTGCTTCACTTTCCCTTAACGTCTAAGGCGGGCTACAGCAAAGACACATAGGTGGTAGTCATAACAGCGGGAACGTACGACAGCGAAATGCCCTTAGAGAACGGAGAGGTTCTTTCGCGGTCTATTCAGCAAGTCGCCAAGGCCTGCAGTGATGCGCAGAGCTCCATGAAAGAGCTGGGGACGGGTCGGGACGCCATCGCCCGTGACAGGCTCCATCGCATCCGGCTTCTTGTAGAGCAGTGCAGTATTCGTGTAGAGGCCATTCTCAGTGATACAGAACCTTCTCTCGAGGCGTTGAAGCAGCAGTACATGCAATACAAGGCGGCCTTTGAGTTCATCAATGCCGAGGCCACGCGTCGGGAGCGGCAGATCTTTCTGCAGACGGATCTGGACAGCGTGCAGAAAGGAGACCTCGATGCTGTGGAGTCGCAGGTGACGTTTTGTGAAGTGCGACCCCTCGACATGTCGGAGTTCCACACAGAGGAGGCGATTCAGCGCGAGAAGCTACAGAATGCGCGCGAGATCGAGTCCGATGTGTTGGACCTCAAGGCGACGTACCAGGAGTTTCACTCACTCGTGCATCAACAGCAGGAGAACCTAGATCGCATGACGAACAATGTGACGGAGTCCCACTCTCTCATTGAGCGCGGACACGATCAGATCCAAGACGCCTCGAGCCGGCAGCGATCGTTTCGTAAACTTGGCTGCATTAGCGGCACTGTGGTCACCGTCATTGTGGTCATCATTATTGTAGTTGTAGCGCTCACATGGTGACTGCGGCTCTTGTCGTTGTCTTTTTGTTTTTGATCGAATCGTTGTGCTCCCAATTGTCCCTCTTCCTCCCCCCCTTTTCGCTCTCTTCTATTCCCTGCGCCGTCGCAGAAGCGGATTGGGAGGGCGTCTGCGCAGCGAGCCGTGCGACACTCTCCGCTGCAGCTTTTGTCTGTGCTGGTGTTCTGTCTCTGAACCTAACCTTCTTCTAATCATCGAGCCTTTCTTCTTGTTTTCCTGCTTCTTGTGTCAAATGTTCTCCCCCACTTAGTCTTCTGCTTTGTGCGCGCATGTGTGTGCGTATGGTTGTGTCAGTGCGCAGTCTCGCACTTGACAGGAGCGCTGATAGTGGCCACGCCGCCATTCGATTTGAGCCAAAACAGAACGTCCCAGTGCCGCGAGAAGTAGAAAATTTGAGAACTTCTTGCTGCAGGCAAGAAGCCATGACACCTGTTCCCCCGCGCAGATGAGAGTATCCCTAGCACTGTTGAGCCGAGATCCCCGCATGTACAGGGACGTGTGTGCTCAATTGGCCACGAACAATAGCATCTCCTCTACTCTATGTGCATGCCTCCCTTGGCATCTTCCTTCACAGCACTCAGCGTTATCTTTCGCCCTTTCTTCCTCCCTTTCTTTAACACTCAAATGAACGACGATCCGCCGCTGCACCCCTCTTCCGGTTTGGCACACCACTGCCTGCTCTCCTCTCTCGCTGCCTGTGGGGTCTCTCGGCGCTTTACAATATATATATATATATATCTGCATCTACATGTATGTGTGTGTGTGCATCGTCGCTCACACCACACCGACGCTTGCAGCTTTGTTGATATTCCGCTCCTTTTTGTTTTGCCCTTCATTGCTTCTTCCTGCCATTCTCGCCATCTCTCTCCAGATACGTGCAGACGGTTCTGCATTGGTGCCGACAACCGACGCGTTTTTCATCACTATCCCTCCTCTCTTTCTTATCCGTGTCTGGTGGTGGTGGATCTTTTGTACATCATCACCAAAACACTACGCGTTCTTCCCTGGAGTCCGGCTACCTGGACTTATCTGCCCCCGCCGTGGGTTTGCCAGCCTTGACCTCAGGCAACCTACGCTCTTCGTTCCCTGTGCAGGTGAGCAGTCCACACTTTACCGCCGTGATGGAAGACAACAAGGACTTTCCAGCACTGTTCTCGATGAGCGTAGACGCTGAGCAGCAGTTGCAGCCACCGTCGGTGACGCCGAGGTCTGAAATACTGTCCGTTCCACCCTCACTCACCACATTTGACGTGAAGCCTCCTTGGAAGGATGGCGGTGACTTCGGCATGCAAAACACACTGGAGGGCAGTCCTGCTCCGGCCGCAGCACCGGAAAGCGTCTCATCCCCTTTAGGGGATTCTGCTACTCTCCTGCCTCCAATGAACGAGCACCAACAGCCCTCTTCCCCCGCTGAGCCCCACCCCACGCCAGCGGCGACATCGCCGCCGGCGTCGGAAGGGTTCATCGCGTCCTCGTCGCCGGAGGGCTCACCGAATCGCCCGCCCACGCCGCCGGAGAAGCCCTCCTCGGTCAACGCTGCCAAGGTTGACGAGCTGAAGAGGCAGATCACCAGCCGCACTGCCGCCATGGATGCAGCGACGAAGGCGAAGGAGGAGAAGATTATCACTGCAGCGCAGGTGTACCTCAAAGAACTCCAGGCGAGGCGGGAGGAAGAGGTGGCGGCTGCAAAGGCAAGTCACAAGCAGGAGCAGCATGCGGACACCAAACAGATCGACGACTACAGGGAAAGGGGCGCTGTCTGGGGCGCAGTACAAATGCTGGTGGACTTGCAAAAGCCCAACCAGTACTCCAAGAGCACGGAGATGATGCGCTCAGTTCTCTCCACACTGAGCGCCATGCCTCCCTAGGCGTAAGCCCGTATGGGTCTTCTGCTGATCGGCAGCGGTCGGCACCGTTGTTGCGATGTCCGTTGTTCGTATTTTTTTTCTTGTGTCTTGTTTCTGTTTGCCGTGTGCCCCGTTGCTCACCACGCATGGTGTCTCTTCGTGCCTCTCATGTGTTGCCGGAGGCCGCGAGAGGTGATGCGAGGCTGGGCTCTTGGTGGAGGAGAGGACGCGCCTTTGTGGTGGTGTCTGCACTGGGGCAGGCAGTGGCCACAGCGGAGACTGTGACTGTGGTGCTCTTGACGCAAGCTGTTATTTAGCATGCTGCGCCATTTACCCAGGCGTGGTCAACGAAGGACAGCGCCGTACCTTTGGGTTTCTGTTTTGCTTTCTTGCAAGAGATGAAGAGACAGCAAAATGGAGTGGGCGGAGAAGCGAGGGGCCACACGATGCGACCGTGTTGCGCACGCGTCTGCTTCTCGTTTCCTCTGAACGCGATGTGTGTGTGCCTTGCTGTACTCTCTTGCGTGTTCTTGTCGCAGCTGTGATGTCGGGCATCTTTCAGTTGCCCATGCATTTTTCTCCATACACGCCCTTGGTCATACGTGCGCGTTTTTTCTCTCATTTCTTCGGTGAATGTCTCTTTTCTGTTATTTTCTCATTGCGTAGCGTTTCCTGTTTGTACGTGGGTTTTGGAAGAAGAGGAAGGCATGTCGGGAAGAAGTGCCCCTCATCTCCCGTCCTTCTCCAGTGTTCACGTTCTTTTTTTCTTCAGTTAGCCCGTTGCCCCTGTACGTCTTTCTCTGTGTGTTTCCGTCGACTAGCCATCAAAACAAGGAAAAGCAGGTAAACGCCCACTCCTCTGTGCAGTGCGGTGGCGCCATTGTTTGCCTGCCTCGATTTTCTACTCGTGTGCGGATATTTACCTCTTTGAAGGTAAGGGGAACGAAGCGCGTGGTCGACCATGGTATGACACCGAGCTTGCGTGTTTATTTTTTTTCATGCGGAATGAAATGTATGAGCGGAGTCATTGGCCTGAATCCTGGCGGTCTCACTGGGGGCTCCTCTCTGGCACTTGATGCGCTGTGTGCGGACAAGGTCTCGCTGAGAACGGTGCCCTCCTCTTCCCGTCTTTCTCTTCTGTGCTCCTCTGTGCCTCTCACTTTCTTTGTGATTGTGTTTCGACTCTCTCATGCGTCGGCTCATCCGCACCCTTTTTCGTCTCTAGTACGTTGGGTGCACACACGGGCGGCACACACACTCACCTGCACATACCCTCTTTCGTGTCCTCCTCGTGCCGTTTCACACAAGCGCAGCAACAGGCGAAGAGAAAAACAGGCAGACGCATTCGCTCACATATTTCCCCGCTCTTGCAACCGGGCACTCATGCGCGGCGGACGCGGTGGCTTCGGTGGTCGCGGCGGCGGCGGTCGCGGAGGTGGCGGCCGAGGCGGTGGCCGCGGCGGCGGTGGTCGTGGCGGTGGCCGCGGTGGGGGTCGCGGCGGAGGCCGAGGTGGTGGCCGTGGCGGTCGTGGAGGCACGGGTTCGCCGAAGGGCAACATCTTCCACCCGCATGCCCGCTTCAACGGCTGTTACCTCTTGGCCGGCAAAGACACCCTCTCCACGCAGTCGCTGGTCCCTGGCGTGTCGGTGTACAGCGAGAAGCGTGTGAACGGCACGGTGGCCGGTGAGTCTGAGTCGCACGAGTTCCGCGTATGGAACCCGTACCGCTCCAAGCTAGCGTCCGCCATCTACGCTGGTGTAGCGAGCATATACATGGAGCCTGGCTCTGCCGTACTGTACCTTGGCGCAGCCAGCGGCACCACTGTTAGCCACGTCTCGGACCTTGTTGGACCTGAGGGCATTGTGTACGCGGTAGAGTTCTCGCACCGCAGCGGCCGTGATCTGGAGGAGATGACGAAGCGCCGCAGCAACATTGTCCCGATCCTGGAGGATGCCCGCTACCCGCAGAAGTACCGCATGCTTATTCCTCGCCTGGTGGACTGCATCTTCATGGACGTTGCCCAGCCGGATCAGGCGCGCATTCTAGCCCTCAACGCGCAGCACTTCTTGAAGGCAAATGGAGGCTTTGTTATTTCGATCAAGGCGAACTGCATCGATTCCACGGCGGACCCGGCAGCGGTGTTCGCGTCCGAGGTGCAGAAGTTGAAGGACTCTGGCCTCCGCCCGAAGGAGCAGGTCTCTCTAGAGCCATTCGAGCGTGACCACTGCGTCGTCACGGGCTACTACAAGAATGTCCCGCAGGCGGCGTAACGTGCCCCGCCGCGTTCAAGAGGCTATCAGCTATGAATCTACTTCTGCTGTTCCTCCGTACAACGCTCAATGTTATGGTGTGTGCAAGGGGGGGGGGGTGGATGCACGATACCAGGCCAAGGACCATGAAGCCCCGATTGTGGCGAGGTGGCGGCTCGGTGGCCTTGCCGAAAGCGATTGGTGGGTGCCATCGCCATGCGTGCGTGCTTGTGTGTGTGTGTGTGTGTGGTGTTGTGTAATGGAAGGCGGAGGAGGGCAGCGAACACGCCCAGGTGCAAGGGCGGAGGAGAACGAGGACAGGGTCAGTAGCGTGGGACACCGAGCCCATCATGCCTTTGTGGCCCTCCACTTTTTGTGTGTGTTTTCTTCGGCCGCGATTTGCATGAAGCCGAAAAAAAAACGTGCGCGACAGAGATCAACAAAATACTTGGCATGCGGAGGAGGAAAAAAGGGGCGGCCCATCGTGTGGAGTGGTGGACGTGGTGCCGCTTTCTTCTTCCCGTTTGCTTCGTCACAGATGCGTACGCACATGGAGGCACCACCTCTTTCTCGCAGTTCGGCTCCATAAGTTATCCTCCTTTCTCATCTTGCATGCAACGGAGCGTGCGTGCGGTTCTCTTTTTGCCTTTGAACGGTAATGGAGAAGAAAACGAAAGCGAAAAAAGTTTCTCTCCTCTAACATCTGCGACATAATCGACGCTGTTTTCCTTTCTTCTCTCCGTTGTCACCCCGTTCTTGTGAGGGGGCGGTGTCTCCTCGTGTCTACCCCCACCCCTAAAAGAGGGAAAGTGAGACACAATAGCGAAAGCCCCCCAAATCAATGCAGCGGACGTCAGAACGGAGGCTCTTTGTGGAAAGGACCCAAGAAAGAAAAAAAGGAAGCGGGTGGTTTGTGAGACTACGTTGACACAGCAGCAATGCAAGTGCCATGTCCTCTCTTCTCTCAATTATTGGCTGGCCTCTCCCTCGTAACGGAGAATCGCCATGCCCCCCTCCCCCCTCTCCCTCCCCCTTCAGCGACTTCTTCGCCTATAGTCGCGCGGCGCGGTGAAGAGAAAAAGGTTCAGACAGCTGCCTCTCAGAACTGTACTTGGCAGTGGAGCGCGACACAGCCCCCGTCAACCACAGCGTATTGGCAAAGGCACGCTTGTTGGGCCACGTAGTGTCCGCGATGCCCTTCACACCATTTATAGCCGTTTCCATGCAAACGCTTTGTAGCTTACTCGCTATGATTACGATACTCCCACGAGCCTACTCCTCTCCGCTTTTCTGCAGTGCCCCTTCACTTATGCGTGCACACCCCTTTCCTCTACACTCCCACAACCCACACGCACCTTCAAAAAGCACGTTCTACTGTGTTCCCTCAGCACTGCACTTCTCTCATCCTGTGCGGTTAGAAAAAGGGCGAAGTGCGCCTTACCATTGTGAAGGGGGGAGAGCAGAGAGGTAAGACGAGAGAGGAACAGCTGCTCGCAGCAGCACTGATAAGCATTCGAAGAAACGGAGCAGGAGACTCAGTGCTACACGCTACTTCCTCTCCTTCCTCGAGGCTGACTGCAGCTTGTGTAGTAACGGCACGGAGGACGCGCAAAGGACATCAGACACCAAAGCGGGTCTACCCTGGTTGCTACGACTTGTGTACCCCCTTCTTTCCCTTATCTCGCCTTGTCTCTCAAGAAGAGCGTCGATCATTGTCAGCGATAGTGACGCACACATAACCGGAATAGAAGTTACTGCCGCGCAATGAAGCCGAAAGCGGCCCAGGTGCGGCAACAGCAGTCGCTGAATCGGCGCATCAAGCTGGAGGAGAGTGCTGCGCGGGTGCAGCAGGAGCTCTTCGCACGACAGGCCACCATGCAGGGCATGGGCGGCGGACAGCAGAGGAACTCCATATACGGGTATGCAGGTCACCTAGCGCACAACCGCGATCCCAACCGCGGCGTCATTACGCAGGCTGAATGGAACGAGCTCGTAGAGCGGCACGAGGACTCGGGCAGGTGCTTTCGCTACTTATTTGGCATTCTCGTCCTTGTTGCCATTCTTCTCCTCACATTCTCCAAGTATGACGAAGAGTACAACATCGAGGTGCCACAGGTGGAGTCTGGTAAGGGCTTTGGCGAGATCCTGAACCCCAACCGCGCTGTGGACGGCAGGGAGCTAGAGGGCTACTACCACACCCTCGGCGTCGAGGGTCGCCTTAATCTGACACCCAGGACGGCATCACCTGCGACCGATACACCTGAGGAAAATGGCTCGTCAGCGAAGATTGCCAATGACCCTGACAAGATGCGCCGCCGCGAGAACTACCAGGTGCGGCAGCAGATCAAGAAGACTTTTCACGATCACCAGGAGAAGTACGGCCAGCTGGTCCACTGTGGTCGCACATGTGAGGCAGAGAGCAAGCAGGTAGAGTTTGCCTACAACAAGCTGACGTCGCAGGTGGATCGAGAGCTGTTCGGCCTGCTGCTGGACGCGAAGGACACCAAGTCCGTGCGGTCCACCACCCCCGCTCAGTTGAAGATGAAGTATGAGGAGAAGCGTAAACAGATCCTGGAGACAGAAGAGGACGAGGAGGACCGCAACATGGCGCTCGAGGAGCTGAAGGACGCGTATGAGATAATCGAAAATCCTGATGCCCGCAAGTACTACCTTCTCTACGGCGCAAAGCCACCGGAGCAGATGCGTCACGTTAGCTCCCGTCATGGTGGCTGGGGGCAGGAGATGGCGCTGGGAACCTATAAGTACCGCATTATCATTATGTGGTTGGAGTTTCTGCACCAGTATATTGGTCTGTGGGGCGAGACCGCAGTGCTCGGATGCGTCGTACTGTTTATGCTGTCGCGCCTGCCTCAGGCGCTGAAGGACTCACAGCGCATCCTGGACGAGCTGGACCTTCAGGACGAGCACGCCGAGGAGGAGAAGAGGGCAGCGGTGCAGGCACAGCAGAGTGAGTAGGCCCCCATGCGCGCGATGTGGAGAGTCATCTCTCTCGCTCTCTGTTATTTCACTGTGACAGAGCAGAGTGGTTGCCGTGGTGCGCATTTCCATAGGGGGACACTGAGAGAGCAAGACAATTGCAAAGAGTGGATGACTGTCAAG
Source organism: Leishmania panamensis (assembly GCF_000755165.1). Lineage (NCBI taxonomy): Eukaryota > Euglenozoa > Kinetoplastea > Trypanosomatida > Trypanosomatidae > Leishmania > Leishmania panamensis. Next base: position 15,663 of record NC_025864.1, on the reverse strand, counting down.
ACACCACACACACACACCGTTTCGGCATATCGCCTAGACTCTCCGTGCTATCTCTGTCGCTCCCATGGCGCTTCCCTTCCTCGGACCCTGTTGCGGCACGTCTCCATGCCGTCTGTACGATGGGGGAGGGTGCGTGTTGATGGGACTGCAATGCTGGCGTGTTTCTGCTGTCTACGTGTGATTGTTCATGGGCTCTCTTAATTTTTTTCCTGTCTTGGTGTCTGCGCGCTTCGCCTCTTTTCAGAGAAGAATCTTTCGTGCTCAACCGTTCTTGCAGCTCATCCCTCTCTAATGCCGTTGGCATCGACATTGTTTTCATTGACATCGCCTCGGCATTCTCCTCTGTGCGTGCCTCAGCGTGACGAGGACCCAGTTGATGTGCTGTGCTCCACATCATCTGGCTGACGCCAAACACTATCGACACTTTCGATGGGGTGTCTCTGCTTCGGCGCGCGCACCATCACCTCTGCGTCTCCTGTTCTACCCTCCAGTGGCTTCTCTTTTCGATGTGTGGCTCTCTTTCTGTTTCGTGTCTCTTTGGCTCACCGCTTTCCTCTTTGCAGCCACCGCCGCGCAACGTGCTTTGTTTGTGCGACTTCTCTCTCTCTCCTTCCCACCCCGACTCAGACCCGGGAATGCGGGCTGCCGTAGGAAGCAATGGATAAACAAGACTACTACACCATTTTGGGCATATCACGTGCTGCGAACAAGGATGCCATCCGCCAGGCGTACAAGCTGAAGGCGCTGCAGCTGCATCCAGACAAGAACCCGAACGGTGAGGCAATTTTCAAATTAGTCGTGAACGCGTACCACACACTCAATGACCCCACAAAGCGCTCAGCTTACGACCGCGAGCTGACGCGGCGGGAGCGCGGCTTTGGCGCTCATCCGTACCGCCAGGCGGCCCCACAACCATCGTCTCCCGCTGCCTACCCCTCGTCGTCCAGCGGTGCCGATGCCGGCACCTCCCGCAAGCCGCGCTTCGCCACCGACGAGCAGCTCTTTAAGGACGCCTACGAGCAGTACAAGAAAACCCCCTTCTCCGGAACCCCCAATGGCGGCTTCCGCGGCGCCACCTCTGAGGGCACCTTCGCTGAGTGGTTCAAAAAGAAACAAGAGGAGCTGCGGCGGGCGGAGGAGGTGACCAAGGCAAAGGCCGAGTATGCCAAGAACCTCGAGCGCGAGGAGCAGCGCAGGGCCGAGGAGTGGCGCAACATGCAGCGCCGGCGCGAGGAAGAGCGCGAGGAGGAGATTAGGCAAGCCAAGGAGCAACGCGAGCGCGATCGCGACATGCTGAGGCGCAAGAGCGAGGCTGAGGCGAAGGAGCAGAGGGCGGCCGAGCAGAAGGCCCGCATGGAGGCGTACGCCGAGGTGCAGCGTGAGCAACAGGCGGATGTCGAGCGCCATCTGCGCGACGTGGCGTCGCAGAAGCGCGAGTTGGCCGAGGAACGTCGCCGCCTCGCGGAGGAGAGGGCTGAGGTGACGAACCTAGCCGCCGAGCACCGCTTCACGCGTGACATGGCGCAGAAGCAGCGCGGGCAGGAACTGGCTGACGCGGTGCGTCGCGCAGACGCAAAGGTGCGCGAGGCGCAGGAGCAGCAAGCGTTCCGTGAGGCTAGCGAGCGTGCCAAGGCTGAGGAGCGAGTGCGCGAGGAGAAGCGTAAGCATGCCGAGGAGGAGCGAGCGTCAGAGACGGAGAAGGTGCGCGAGCTACAGAGACAAAAAGAGGCTGAGGCGGCTCAGCAGGAGCGCACCCGCACGACCGCGGAGCTGGGAGAGCAGCGGAAGCGTGTGATGGCACAAATGATGTCGGAGAGGCGAAAGCACGAGGAAGAAGTGTCCGCGATGCGGAAGGAGACCGATCGAATCGAGGCGGAGATGAAGGCCAAGCTTGAGGCGCTGCGAGCCGCGAAGAGCTCTGGCCAGACCATTAACTTGGATGATTGGAAATTATAGCCTTTTCTCTCTCTCTTGTGGTGTTGTACTCTCTCTTCTAGAGCATCTCTCTTGCTCTCACCTGCCCACTCTTGTTTTCTTCTTTCTCTGCCTGTGCATTGGTTGACTACACTTCTGGCTGTTGGGTGGCTGTACTGCGTCGCTGTTTGTATTTTTTTTTTCTCCTGTTTTCGCTCTCAACACCATTGTTGTTCTTCTTCGTGTGTGTTTTATCCTCTCCCTCCCCCCTTTCCTCGCCTCGCAGACGAAACTGCTGTGAGAGGGGCAAAGGGCGCAGCTGATGTAATATAAGATAGGTGCGTAAAGGCTCCTTTGGTCACTTCTCAACTCCCCCACATGCACGCGCACACTCTTTCTTCTGTTGTCTTCCTTTCGTTTATCTTTTCCACTCCTTGAGGCAAGGCTTACGTGTGAGTCTCCGTCGGTACTCCTCGTTCCTGAGCACGTGTCCGACACTAGCAAAACAACGCAGTGCGTAGGTCTGCCTGCTACACTGTTGCTGCAGCCGGCATGCGTTTTTGCTCAGTAAGAAGAGGTCAACACTCCCCCCTCCTTCCACTGCCGTGCTGAAGAAGAAGCGGGAAAGGTAGGACAGGCAAATGCGGTGGCGTTTCTCAGCGCCAAACACTGCAGGCTAGATTCTTCACTGTAAGCCTGCATCTTCTCCCCAACTCTATCGCACCTCCACGTCTGCTGTGGCGAAATGGCAAAACAAACAAAGCACCGTGCGCTTCTCAACTATGTATGCGTGTTGGTGTGCGAACCGCGATGATGAAACGCTCCTTTTCTTCTCTCCCTCTTTCGCCTGCTTCCTCTCGCGCATATTCGTTGATGATTTCTCTGGTACTACTGCCTGACACTTCACATGTGCGACACAGCTCGTAGCGTCTTGTGGAGGAGTCGAATTCGACCGGCACGCCCGTGTGTTCTGCTTCTCTCAGACTCTCTATCCTCTCTTCAAGGCTCTCGCTGACTTGACCTTTTCATCATGTTCGGCGGCATACACGGCGGCAGCATGTATGGCGGTGGACTAGGCATAGGCAGCAGCATGTACGGTGCCGGCTTAGGTAGCATGGGTGGCATGTACGGCGGTGGCATGTACGGAAACTCAGGCCTCATGGGAGGCTCTGCTCACGGCATGAGCGGTGTGCTCAACAGCTATGCCCGCAACAACCAGTACGGTTCCAGCTCCATCTACAGCCTTGGCAATAACGGCGACGGCACTCAGAACAACGGTATGCAATCCTCGCTCAGCTTGCAGCAGCAGCAGCAGACGGAGCGCTTCAATCCTCTAATCTCCCCCATCAACCAGCACTCTGCGCCACTCCCACCACTGAATGAGTCACCTGAGGAGCGCAGCCGCCGTATACAGGCAGAGCACAAGAAAGAGCGCCAGCTAATTCGACAGCAGCGGGATCAGCACCGACAAGCGCGCCTACAGGCCCGGATGGAAATCGCAGGCCACCTCACCAACGTACTTGTGCAGGGCCTCCGCTCTGCCATGGAGCTCTTCGGCGTGTGCTTCGGTACCTACTATAGCATAAGGGCGGTGCGCGCATTTTCGAACTCGCAGGAGCGGATCCCAGGAATGGGGATGTACATGGGCGCAAATTACCCCTGCGGCGCTGCGGTCGCCAAGACGCAGGCGGCCGCTACGAGTGCGTTGGGGGCTCAGCAGATCGCCACAGCCCCCAGCGGTGGCCCGAGAAAGTGGCGAACATGGCTGCTCTGTATCGCCTTTTTTATTTTAGGCGAGGTCGTGTACGGGATAGCCACACGCCAACGCACAAAGCCGCTGCAGCACCGGCGTCGTATTGCCCGCTCAGCCAAGAGCGTCTACGGAGGCGTGATTAGCCAGGATGAGTACGAGGTGAGCATTCACTCCAGCGACACTGAGTCGCGTCTGACGGAGGAGGATAGGGGCGAGGCGGAGATGCTGTCGGAGGCATGGGGTCAGGCATGCAACTCGGACAGCGTGTACCGTACCTCACAGGCGGTACGGCCAAGTGGTAGCAACGGTGCTCGTCGAGTATACTATGCCCTTTATGACTACCAGGCTCAGCAGACCGACGGGCCGTGCTTGAGCTTCAAGGCAGGTGATGAGTTTGTCGTTGAGGACTACGCGGAGGGCAGCTGGTGCGAGGCGATGGCAGTGGAGAGTGGAAACTACTCGTCTCACGGCCGTCGCGGCCTCGTACCGAGCAACTTTCTTCGTCTCGCAGAGCGCATCACGAAGTTGTAGTGACGCATGTGCTTCGTTGCCGACGACCTCTTGGATTCCTCATCACCCCGTGTCGTGCTCTTTTTTCTTTGCTCCGTTTTTCTTGGCGTGCCTTTTTATTGCTGCTCTACCTTGCGGCCCACTGTTCTGACTTTTTCCTTTCTGCACCCTTCTGATTCCCGCCCTCCCTCCGTTCCCCCCTCTGCCTCATTCTCTGTTATTGTGTGAGCGCCGCAGTCATGGCGCAACGTAAAAGAGAACACCATGGAAGGCAGCTAATGGGCCTGATGGGCAAATGTAATGTGCGGAGGGTTTCAAGGGGGGAGTTGAGGGAGGTGAGGATGAGGCGGAGCAGAAGGCATGACGTCTATCCACTTGTGTAGGTGTGCGCCATATTATCCTTTCGCACTTGTGCATTCAGTTCCGGCCTTCTTATGGTCAATACGCTGACCGTTGAGAAGTCTTTCATATTTGAAATAGCGGAGGGGAAGGGTGGGGAGGAGAAGGGGCAGGCCATCCACTGCGCTCTCCGCGCCTGTGGGAGCAGGGGAGTGATGTGTAGGTGTGAGTACAGCAGTGACGAGAGGGACTAAGTAAGGTGGTCGCTTTTGCCCCTCTCTCCTCTTCCTGGAGGATCCCAACATACCTCACTCCCTTCCCCAGCACAGCTACTTTTCGCCTGTCTTGTCTGTGTCTCCGCCAGTGGTCTCTGATTCGCATTTTCATCTTTCAAAAGCATCTCCACCTCTTCTCTTGACGTGTCTCGCCTCTCGAGGTTTTTGTTCTTCATCTCCGTCTTTCTCTCTGTCTGAGGTGAAGTGTTACTGCCACCGGCGTTGGTGCCTGTGTTTGTGTGCCCCTCTTGTCTCCATTCTTCTCCTCGTGCCTCTGTTAGTTGGATCACTGGTTCTTCCTATGTACGGGGCAACGGCAGTCGATACCACTGTGGTTTGCCTTTTCTCTCGCTTCAACACTCTGAGAAAGGGAGAGACATGTGCCTGCCGCGAGTGCCTTGCCCCTTTGCCTGTGCTCCTGGGTCTGGGTGTTAGTCCTTTTTCTGTTCCTTTCCTCTTGCCGTGTATAGGGGTGAGGAGGGCGAAATAGGTGTACATGTTTGCCTGTTGTTGTGCCAAGGTGTAGAGAGCACTGAGCTCAGAACGCCGCATCATGAGCAGAGCGCGTATGGATGAATGTGTGCGTGTGTGCTTGTGGTTGCCTGTGTAGTAGAAAGACCCTTGTGCTCCTTGTGTACAAGCTGTCTAACAGCGTTTCTTTCGCATGCCTCTCTCGGCTTCTCGGACTCTCTCCCTTGTGCCAGGGAAAGCGGGGTCGGGGCTGTGTACCTGCGAATACTCGCACGTGTTGCTATGGAAGATGACTCCGTAGCATTGCCGCAGAAAAGCGTGGCAGCTCATAAATACGCAAGAAACGAAAAAGAAAACACGGCCATAGTGCTCAATCACCGCTTAGCGGATGCTGCCGTCTACTCATCACTTCCACCATTCTCCCACCCCTGCTCTCGTTGACTGTTCTCACTTTGTTGTCTCCTCATTCCTCCGCACACGTGTGATCACGTGCGCGCACAAATCTGCAATCGGATATGCGCTAACGAACCGGCTCCTCTTGGAAAGTACGATATGGCAGACAATCAGCCCGCTCAAGAGGCACCCGTCACCGAGGCCCCCCGTGCTGAGCGCGGTTTCGGCCGTGGTCGTGGCGGTCGCGGTGGTCGCGGTGGCCGTGGCCGTGGCCGCGGTGGTCCAGGTGAGGAGAAAGAGTGGGTCCCGTGCACCAAGCTGGGTCGCCTCGTGAAGGCGCGGAAGGTAACCTCTCTGGAAGAGATCTTTCTCTTCTCGATGCCCATCAAGGAGCACCAGATCGTTGACACCCTTATCGTCGAGGGCCAGCTGCGCGACGAGATGATGAAGATCTACCCTGTGCAGAAGGCTACATCGGCCGGGCAGCGCACCCGCTTCAAGGCCTTCAACGTCGTCGGCGACGGCAACGGCCACATCGGCATCGGTGCCCGCGTCGGCAAGGAGGTTTCGCTGGCGATTCGCGCCTCGATGATTGCAGCCAAGCTCAACATCGTGCCGGTGCGCCGCGGCTACTGGGGTAACAAGATCGGTGAGCCACACACAATTCCGATGAAGGTGACCGGCAAGTGCGGCTCCGTCGCAGTCCGTCTCGTGCCCGCGCCCCGCGGTACCGGCATCGTCGCTGCCCCTGTGCCCAAGAAGATCCTTGAGTTCGCCGGCGTTGAGGACGTGTACACAAGCTCCTGTGGCAAGACCCGCACCCACGGCAACCTGATCATGGCCACTTTCTACGCCCTGCGCAAGACCTACGGCTTCCTCACGCCTGATCTCTGGGCGGACACGGAGCCCAGCCGCGATCCGACGGACGAGCACGCTGAGCTGCTTGCCGAGATGACAGTCGCGTAAGGCTAGGAGAGCTGAGAAGATGGTGTACCTCTAGAGTGGCACTCATGTTGCCTATCTTTTCGTTTTGTCGCTTTATTTTTTTATTTCCCTCTTGACACATTATCCAAAATAAAATGAGCATCTCACTACGCACGCTTCGTGAAAGCGATACTGCGACACCACCCACTACGGGACTGCCACCTCAGCATTGGCAACGCTCGCACCACACGTCGCAGTATTTTTCGCAGCTCTTCTCTTTTGTACCCGCTTTCTTACCTTTCTAAGATCGCGTCTCTTTGCGTGTCCAGAGCGCGGCTTCAAATGTGGTGACAGTAGTGTGGAGTCGCAGAGGACAACGCGCTCCACGTATATCCCAGTAACCCTTCATGGAGCGTAGACCGTTTCTCTCGCTCTCCCAACAAAAACTTCCGTATTCTTCATTTTCCCCTCGTCACACTGGCTGTGTTTGGCCTGTCTACCGCCCCTGTGAAGGGCAACAACATACATTTTGCTGATATCCTCCTAGCACACACTTTCATTTAATCACAGCCGACAGTCATTCTATCTTTTCTTTTCCACCCCCTCCTC